>NC_053189.1:17080674-17388530 GCF_905163445.1 Pararge aegeria
ACTATTCGTGTTTCGTGGAGCGATGCGCCTGCCCGGTACACTGTGTACCAAAGCAATGAGCTCAAGCTGCCCGTAGAGCAATGGGCTGCATTGGAGATTGTGGGGAACACTGTACTTGTGAGTTCTAACCTTTTTAATACTTAATTGATATGTATAGATGGCTGATAATGCATATTTTCATTGGATCTTGAATGTTTGATGTGTGACGCCATATGACCGACGTAGAGCTAGACTGGTATATTTTAGTTACTTTCACAGCATTATGTCATATGGAATTTTACTTTGGGGTAATGCTGCTGATATTAGCACTATTTTCGTGCTGCAGAAGAGGGCTGTTCGTTCTATCTACAAAATGGGTCCGAGAGAGTCATTGAGAGATAAATTTAAAGATTTTAAAATAATGACAGTGTATAGTCAGTACATATTTGAAAATTTAATGTACGTTCATAAAAACATTTATAAATTTAAGAAAAAATGTGACTGCAATAATTTAAACATTAGAAGTAAGAATAAACTTACAGTGCAATATACTAGGTTACATAAAATTTATAATTCGTTTAAAAGAAATTGCATATAATTCTACAATAAACTACCAATTGACATCTTGGAGATGTCTCTTAAAAAGTTCAAAGTTTGTATTAAACGTAAGCTTATAGAAAAGTCCTATTATAGTATAAAGGACTACGTAAACGATAAAAAAGCTTGGGTGTAAATTATTGTTCTAACCAGGTTGCTCTTCTAATAATTTAAAATGACATTGTGAGATAGTGATAACAAAAAAAAAACACCCGGCTAAGTTTGTTGTGGGCTTCTTCTTAGACCAGGACGCGTTTGGAACCCTCGTAGCTTTAGTTTTAAGTTTACGAATGTGGTTATCGCCATCATCTCACTACCGTGTAATTCTTATGTACGCATCAAAAGTGCCACCTATGGGCCTACTTGAATAAAGATATTTTTGACTTTGACTTTGACTTTGATGCTACGTCACACATTCAAACTCATGAATAAGAACCCCAAACGGGTTTAAAATTAGCCGGGCGGCCGACTAAAGTACTAGGAATTCAGCTGTACACGGTATATAGGCTGGCTAAAAACCAGCCTTTTAGCATCTATACCGAGCCAGCTCCTGTGTCACAAATTTTTATTTTATTAAAAACAATTAGCTGATATTAATGTTAAAATTTTATACAAATGTGTGAATATAAAGACGACTTTCGTTTATTTTCTTTCATTCGTATAATAATTTTATTACATATATAATAATAATAAGTTTTTATTTCAGCGTAACCCATATGCATTTACATTACCATTTGAAAGAAATACAATTCATTTTCATTAAACGAAACACAAAATAAATTAAATACAAACATAAAAATAAAACAAATAACTATTAAAATAAATATTAAATAATGATACTTAGTAACCAAACAAAAAAATAATTATACTACCATCTAATTTGGTAGAACATTTAAAATTGAGAGCCATTATCAGAATACGTAGCGTGCGGTTAAACACAAAGTAGAACTGCCATAATAAATTTATAATAAGATATACTACTCTAATCATGCGCACATAAAGTTAAACTGTAATATACGTTTGTGTAATATAACAACGTTTTTTTTTTCTAGATCACCGGTATTGAACCGACAGAGGAGACATTTGTAATGGTGACGGGATACGATCCTTTGGGACACAGCCCGATACTCAACGTACCACCGCAAGTCAGGAATTTAGGTGAGTTCATTTACGAGATGGGCTTGCAAATTTCATTATCCTACCACAAATCACCACCACTTATTTAAAACTTTTTTCTTCTCTTACTATAAGCAAATAACAAATGGTTTAAGGAAAATCCTAATTTGTTTCAAAACCAAAAGTAATGAGACTATTGCTATTGTTTTAGAAACTCTTCCGTCTAAGAAATGCAGATTCTAACTGAGAGAATGTTGGCCATTCTGGTCATAGAAAAATATATTTTAAGCCGTGTGCTACATTTCCTGTCTCTTTAACTTTAAGAACATCATATACCGAGTCATTTTTGTTGGAACTTATTTTTAGTTTATAACAATCTTGGCAGCGAGAGCTTTAACAGGACCAGCCTAGAATAAACCAACGAAGTTTTTTTAATTAAGCAAATAGCGTAATAGTTATTGCAATCTATTTAATTTATTGATTGAAAAACTAACAATTCAACATTTTTTTTTAAATTTTGAATATATGTTCGAATATAAATGTACTTGTATGTCTTTGTATTGTATATATGTATACATATATATAATTTTTTTACTTCCGTGCGCTTTTCTCGCACGTCCGAAAGTTCGCTGGTAGAAAATGCTTAAGCATTAAGTCCGCCTCTTGTAAGCAATTTTTTGTGTATGTGTGTGTGTGTGTGGTAGACACTTTATTGTCTAAATAAATAAATAAACTACATTTTATTGCAGAGGACAAAGATCTAAAGTATGCCTACACGAGTTCAGGAGTGTCTGTTTGGTGGAATGGCACTGGTCCCAGAGTGGTGCGGTTTACGCAGAACATTACTCAGCCTGTCGAGAACTGGTCAACTGTCAACGTCACTGGCACCAATATTGAGGTAAGGAATCGTTATTCTATCTCTCTTTACATTCTTATTTACATTCAATTTTACGCAAAACTTGGTATCGAATAATAGTAATAGAGCTTTTGTGTCAGACCTCATCCGGTGAGTCACTACCGTCTATGCGTATTTCTTCTGCCAATCTGCAGCTGTGTTCCGGTCTGAAGGCAGTGGCGTGCATATAGGGTATGCACAGGGTATGCAGATGATATAAAATGAAGAAAATCTCCAGTACCACTTAAAAAAATCTAAGTAGGCTTTTAAAAGCCTACTTAAGTTTTTTATAACTCGTACTGGAGATTTTTTCATTTTATATTTGGACAGAAGCAGGCGTTACTTTGCGGAATTCCATAATATATAATGAAAATTAAGCTTAATTTGCTATACTCCGCGAAAAGCAGGCGAATCTGTATGGTATAATTTATAATTTCTTCAATCCTTATACTCCACACCAAACAGATCTTCGGCAATCTACCCTCTACGCACGTTTCACTCCGAGACCGGAGCGTCCTCAGGAGATGTTGACTTTACAATGAATAATTGTTAAGTCCAACAATTACTCATTGTAAAGTATTGTAAAAATGTATTGTATTTTTAACAATTATTCATTGTAAAGTCAACATATAACATAGGGTACATATCTGAAGATCTGTTTTGTGTGGAGTATGAGGATTGAAGTCATTATAAATTACACCATACAGATTCTCCTGCTTTTCGCGGAGTATAGCAAATTAAGCTTAGTTTTCGCAACACATCATTTTATATTATTTACCCGCTTAGTGCATACCCTGTAACGCGTCTCTGTCTGAAGGGCGTAGTTGCTGGACACTGGATGACACTTCATAGGAAGTGTTCCTGGCATGCTCTGCGAAATTTTGCTCTATTTATAGACAATAGTTTTACTTCTATCATCAGAGCCATCTACTTAAGAAAAAAAGTGTCACATGCTTTTATGAAATTTGTTTGATCATATTTTATCGACATAAAGAGATTTGTTAAGATTTAAACGTTGAGTAGGAGGAAGAGATCTTTTGAACTTGTACATACTTGTTCCCAGTTGAGCAACTTAAGCACGGGCCCGGTCTTCGTGATGGTGACGGCTGCTGGGAGCGAGAGGCGGCGATACCCCACCGCGCTTACAATACCTGAGAGGCCACCCGACCACTATTATTACTACTTAGGTATCTTGAAAAATACATTTGACTCTATTGTATCTGTTATATTGAAGTTCTCTCGTATTTCACAATAAATAAGTTCAACACACACATATTTGTTTATTTGACACGCACACACACAAACTCATCAAGCGACACTTTTAATTTCACAACACTTATGCTGAAGTTATACTTGTGAACAGAACACGAACGCTAGCACACACAAACATCTTATATTTAGATTTTAAAATCATTACGTATTAAGATTTTAATGGTTAATCAACATTCCTTAAATATAGTTCAATGGGTATATATCACGGTTATACCACGGTCACGACGGGACCACGCTTCATGCAACCATCTAAATATCGACAAATCCCAAAATAGTACCATGGCATGCACCCGTTGTATTATATTTAAGACAGAGTTAGGATAGTTTTTGTGTTTGGTTCTGTACCTAACGTATCTGTAGACGAGCCAGAGTATAACATGTAGCTCAACGAGTTGGGAAGATTAAAAGACATATGCCGATGGACTTATTTATATCAGAGTGCCTAGTGTCTTTTACTTACTTTTTCTTATTAAATCGCGTGAAAGTTAACTACGATTTGTATGAAATCGAGACAACGCTATCTAGTGACTATTCTGGGAAACTGTATTTTTAACACAGAATATGTAAGCGTTCATGTAGAAAATCTCATACTAAGCACCCAGGGGGCTTGACCTTTTACTATGAGATAAGCACACCCGTAATGCAAAAGTCGTGAAAGAGTGTCACTGGAATATCAGCTTAAAATTGACCTAACTGCTCTCAGTGATATAACGAGTCATTCACTGTAAAAGCTATAACACTGTGGAACTCTCTCCCCTGGTAAATTCGTCATACCGAGTCTGTTCAAACATGGCTTAAAAAATTATTACTTTCCAACGTAATTAAGTATTGTGTAAGTTTATGATAGCATAAATATATATAATAAATATCTATTCTAGTATAAATACGCTAATACTTGTATTTTTGTAGTTATTTCGTAGATATACTATGTATTTTCACGTAAGTTTATTTTATTATCATTCAACTTTTACATACTTTATGCAACACCAACTTTTCGCCTTTTTATCGGCTTGCACGCGCAGGTAGCCTTTAAAAGATCGCTTTTAATATTAAGGTCGCCTTTGCACCCTAAGTACTATTACTGCTTTTCTT
Source organism: Pararge aegeria (assembly GCF_905163445.1). Lineage (NCBI taxonomy): Eukaryota > Metazoa > Arthropoda > Insecta > Lepidoptera > Nymphalidae > Pararge > Pararge aegeria. The sequence continues at coordinate 17,085,626 of NC_053189.1, forward strand.
GTGTTGTGTTGTGTTCGTTAGCCCTATTGTGTTGTCTTGCAATAAAGTTTTTCTGTTCTAATATATTCCAACTGCCTTCGTTTTAGAGCTTTAATTCGTAGACAGCAAGTACGCTTTGGGAAATATTTTCTAATGTAAACATCACTGTTCTATTTTTAAACGAGAATTTTCACAGTACTACGTCATAAATACATAGATGCAAAAGAAATACTGCAATATCAAAGCTTAAATAAAATACTAAACAATACTTAGTGTAAATTCTGTTGTACTGAAGGTAGTTTTGAAACTAGACCTAAACTAAATTAAATTGATATATCTTTAATATTTTTTTTTTCTATGTAATTAAGTATTGTTTTAGATTATAATATCATTAATATAGAGTCTCATCATCATCTCAATAACAAGTTCACTGCTGGACATATTTCTTTGGAGTGATTCCCACTAACAGTGACTTTCCGCGACTTATTTCATACTTCCGGCTCCTTGGAACACTGTTTTCGTCCAATGCCTTCTCTGTATGATTATGTAACTGCACTATATTTTGAACCTAGCCCCATTGTACAACCGTGATAACTAAATTTCTTAACTTAAAACTATGCTTCGAGCGTTCCAAAAGCACCTTGGTCCAAATAGAGACGCACAACGTAATTGTCATGACCATCGCAGTAATAAAGTTATGTAGTAAAAGCTATTCATACCCAAGCTTTTTACTTTATTATTACAGGAATTTTCTATCCCCGCGTTCTTTGTCCGCATTTATTGCGGATTTTTACAAATCTCGTTAAGTTGCCTATGATGAAAACTAGCCCTCCATTCTTTCAAACACTATGGTAAAAATCAAGTCGATACTTTGCTAGGGAATGATGGAAGGACATATAAACAAACTAATAAAAACACTTTAGTTACTAATACTAGAGAACTTATATTAGGGTGATCTACACCTACCGAAATAATTTGAATCCATTTTTTTGCAGGTATAGGAGTTGGATGCGGTGCATGTGCGTTATGTGCGTTTGCGGGCGGCGCGCTGTGTCTATGGCGGCGTGCGAAAGCCAAACGCACACCGCAACGGTAGGTTTATTTGAAAACTTTTTATTACAAACAGTTATAAAATATATGTTAAACTCCTGAAGTTAAGTATTTGAAAAATTTACAAAGCAGGCGAATAGAGACTAAGTGGGAGAACTTTATATTATGTTATCGACTATAAAATAAGAAGCTTTTATTGCAGTGATCCAAAACAGTGTCGTTGGCCCCTTGCTACTATTAATGTCTAAGATTAGGTTTGGTTAGTTTAGAACGCTCCAGCTAAATCGGGTAGAAAACGATTAGGAGTATAACTGCCATCCATACCTCTAACATGCTAGCCCGCTACAAAACACCTTAACTGTTATACGAAAAGATACGTCTTGTTGCCGCGGGTTACAGTAATTAAAGCTTGGTTACACGTGTAAATGAAAACCGAAATAATATTTCAGAGGCTTTAGAGGGACATTATTTACTGTCTCTGAGACTTATCTGTGAAACCGAAAGGCCGAGTAAACCATTGCCAAATCGCATGCAAAAGTAAAATTAAGTGACTCTTGTCACTTTATTACGGTATGCGTGGCTTAGCGTAGTTACTATGATGTATTCAATAGGGTGGTCAAAAGTTAACAATTAGAACGTTTTGAATTTGTTGGTATGGAAAAATAAATATGCTTCTTTTGGAATAGTTTTTTTACAGGGTGTTTCCTTATGAAATATATATGCGCTCCTCAACAGTATTCCATAATTCCGTTAGACGTTGTATATAATGTACGAATGTAAGTGTGACATTTTAATAAGATAATTATTTAATTTCAGGTCCCGCAGAACGCACACGACTGCGAGGGGAGGGATTGAAGAGGAGGGCTCCGAAATGAGGGTAGGTAGAACAAATTGAATTGCAGCACAATTTAGCTTATAGAGCCAAGTGTGTCTGAAGCTTTAAATATCACTTTTTTGCGTGATTGAGTAACAACCATCCACACTTTCACATTTATGATGTTAGTAGGATGTAAAGATTGACGGACTTAGCAGATGTCCCGGCTGATGCTAAGAGAAAAATCTTTGCCGATAGACAGGCGGTTGCCAATAAATGGAAACGACACTTGGCAGGGCATGGAACACGCGGCGCGGTCGGCAGCCATTCTGTTTTCTGAGTCCAACGTCGTGGGCTCGATACCCACAACTGGAAAATGTTTTTGCGGTGAACATGAATATTTTTCAGTGTCTGGGTGTTTATCTGGGTGTTTATCTGTATATTATAAGTATTCATGCACATTCTTAGTAGGTTGTTTATCACTTATCTTAGTACTAGCTTGTGTTATACACAAGCTACGCTTACTTTGGGGCTAGGTGGTGATGCGTGTATTGACGTAAAGTAATCTATGTATATAAAAGAGAAAGTGTGTGGGTATGTTCCGTATAGGCTCCGAAACGCCTTTACCGATTTCAATGAAAATTTCAGGGAATCTCCGGATTGACCTGGCCAGTAATCCTGTAAAGTTTGGTGACGATCGGAGCACTCCTATTTTTGAACTGTCAAAATACCGTTTTTATTTACTATGATGATATTCTATTGTTGGGTGTACATGGGTGTAGATAATGATCTTTACCCGCTCGAGAAGAGAATAGAAGAGAATGAATACGGAGAGAAATAAATTATTTAATATATTATGAGACATAAATTAAAAATTTAATGATGTAAGTTTATTGTTTAAATAAAATAAAGCAAAATCTAGCCCGGCGAAGCGGGCTGGGTACGCTAGTTATTTATACAAAAAAAAACTATGCCAAGTCGGGGTTTAAGTTGCAATGCGAGGTCACTATTCCAATGGGCCCCAACGGCCATCTTTAAGCATTATTACGATGTAATAAAGTGTCAGATGTTGTGACAGATGGCGCGCGTGGCCAATGGTGGCGCCGGCGAACCGCTGCTCAATGGACACGTGCATATCACAGAAAACCCAGCCGTAAGTACATGTAAACTTGCTACATACAGACATACACACAAAAAAACGTGTTTGTACTTATGTAGCCATGTTAGAAGTTTTACTTCTTTGGCGTAACTAGATAAAAAACTTTTCAAAAATTTTATCTTACCCCTTATTCCACGTTTGTAATAGATAAAAGTTATTTAATACATTGAAAGTTTACTATAACGTATTACCTAGTTATCTCATTATCGGATCATCAAGTTTCACTGAACATTAAAAAAAATTTAAGAGATTTTTGCACAATTGAATCAATTAAATCAACGAAATGAGCTCGCAGACTTTGACAATTGAAAGTTTACACTGTCAACCATTTTTTACACTAAAACGTCGACTATAGCTAACTTCAGGGTGTCAGTTTTTAGTGACGTACGATGTATTCCCCTCTCACTCGGATTCACGACTACCTTCATCCTATTAAAATCTTGTAACCATGTGCGCGCGTATTTCGTTACATCGTAAAATTTCACTCTCATGATTTTTTCTTAATGCCTCTTTTCTAAAGAAGTGTAGCTTCAAAAAGAGATATGAGCTGACAAAAGTACAGATTAAGACAGGAACTAAATATGACATGATAAAAAATACATTCTAAGTCATGATATGAAAATTATGACAGTTTATTTAATGTACATTTATTTTCTTCATATACGAAACTTTTTTAAATCAAAATTTCCTTTAAAATCGTAACAACTCAATTATGTTCATTATTTACCAAAATACATATAGTTAATATATTCCATCATATACGCGTGGCAAAGCGTCGCCACGCCAACAATCAGGTTTACCCTCCGCCTATAAATGTTTCACATCAAAAAATTCAATATTTTGTTTCCACTAAAAGTTAGCTCTTGACTCATCTGCGGGTATATGATGCTGCTGTCGAAGATGGTAACGGATTAACCTGTAAGGGGTACGGCAGATATAATATACTCATACCCCTAATCAGTTTTTACGCGACATAGTATTTATATCGCTTAGCGGTGCGTCATTGTCGTTTGGCTAACAAGCGTAACTAGCCACGGCGAAAGCCAAACCAGACCAGAGAAAATTCAGAAATTAGAAATTCCCAAATTACCTGCTTAGGCCTAGTTTTGAAAAGCAGATTCCGTCGAGAACAGCTAACAAGAAACTCAGCATATTTCTCTTTTTCAACATAATCTTACAGTTTAACAATCCTTAGAATTTTTCTATTTTGTGAGAAATGGGAGGCTAGCGGAGCTGACTGCGTCCAAGCAGCCTCGTTGTTTTTTTTATTATTATTAATAATTGATAGATCAAGCAGATAGCCCACCTGATGGTAAGTGGAAAACCATCGCCTATTAACCAGTCAAACTTGAACTTCTTAAGAGACATCTTCAAATTTTTCTTAATTTAGTTATATAATAATTAATTGTTGATGTTTTCAAATCAATAGACGAAAACGCCCAATGGGAGGTTGAAAAAAGCTCGAAGATACGAACCGCCGCATTTCGAGGCGTTCGACGTGTCACGACACGAGCCCGACACGACCGTCGAAACCGTCCTCGACGACACCACCGCCTTCAGTTTCCTCGACACTTCCCGCCCACCGGAGTTCGACCTCTCAAGGCCACCCAAGGACCTCAGCGCTAACAACTCCTTCAACAAACTCCCCGACGATAACATGAACTCAGAGTTAACAAGAAGTACCGAATTCCAACTCGACAACAGCAAAATTCAGCCCACGCTTCAGCCTAACGGTTGAAATGCAGTTAGCTGCACGTTTCATAGAACTACAAGGGGATCAGGTGGGCCCCCCGGGTTGCGAACCCAAAACCACGTAGTTAAGGCAGAATAGAATGAGATTTTATGTACAGAACTTCATTAATAGATAGTTAGTTGGAGACACGGGGTTGAGGCTTGATCGGTTTGCGCGAGGATAGCTTGGCGTGTATTTGTTCCTAATAGACTTTATTTTCAACGACGTAAGGCTGATTTTTCGGTAAACATACAGTACGGGTACCTTGTAATTTAGCTGTCAAAAAAAATATCGACGCGCACGTAAAGTTATTCTCGCTTAAACTATTACGCAATAGGAATAAAGTCCATTTTTAAAGATCATCTTTTCGATTGTTGTTCAGATAATGTAAATACAACATTTTACTGCCTTTTAAGGCGTGTATATAGCGTTGATCGGCCTGAGATTATAAGCATCGAGACAATAAGGTATGAGAAAAAAAGAAAAATATGGCGCGATAATATTAATAAAAACTCGAAATATTTTGTTACGCCTTGAAGTAGTCGAAATGAGACGACGTTCGTATATTATTATAATAAATAATTATAGGTTCAATAATAGTGCCTGCGTATAGTATACACCAAAACACCTAATACAAAATAATAATAGTTCACCCTTAGTGCAACATGAGCGTACAAAATATAGACCAAAATGATATCCAAACAGCCCTTATATTACCTGAGTACATATTATGTAAATAACGTGAAAGAATATGTTGATGTTGAAAAAAGTATTTATTTCTCATTTTTTATTTCATAGACAGTTCTTAGACAAGCCTTAGAAGCTATCAGTTACCTTCATAATTTACATTCCAAGTGAAAATATATAAACATAATAAATATTACCTATAGTATAAATATCACAAACAGTAATATAAATCTACCTTTTTTTTTAATAAACGCACATTTTTTTCATAAATAATATATTTACCTGTTAAAGTTATTATTAGCAGTTAATAATCACGCCACATATTGTTTTCTACATAGACCTCTAAAAATAATAAAAAAGTAGATAGATTAAAAATAAATGTACCAATAAATATTTGAAAAAAATATATAAAAAAAAAAAAAAAAATATTACAACGAACTACCGAAATAGTTTTTTTATGAATAAACGCGTTATCTTTAAAAAAATGTTACAAAAAACGTTATTAATAAAGTACCTTTCCGGTGACAATGGACTTGCGTTCTTTTTAAAATTTGAAAACAAGTTCGATGTTAATTATTCCATATCACAATTTGAATCTACCTCATTTTATTCGTTGTAAGGTTCTTTTAGATGTTACGATGTTGTATCGATTAAGTTTTTTCTAAGCAGTCTCTGGTTAGGCATCTATTTTTTATTTATTGTAGCTGTTTATTTTTCCAGTCCTTTCGTAACTTTTTTTTAATGTAGTGTTCTTATTATAATTATTTTTGTTTTTGTTTCGTTTTTAACAACAACTTCTTAATGACGCACACGGTTCGTCCGGAACGCGACACAACACTCGCTTTCCATATATACGCGTACGTGTTTTACTCTTCACGGGGGAAAAAAAGTTTGCAATATTCCACAATGTAAAATAAAAGAAAAAAACATAGAAGTCGTTTGAAAATAAATTCATTAAATCTAAAAACAAAAAAATAATCGGTATAAAATTATAAAGACTAGGGATATCGAATGTCGATTATATTTTTTCTATTTAGACGTTTTTCTGTAAATTGATAGACAATAAAAGTATTGGAGGTTACCTACATACAAATATAATTATGTTTATGTCACGGACGTAATTTTCTGGAATATTGTGAATTATTTTTTACCTAACTTACGATTTCCGTAAAGTTTGTATATAATTAACATTTTTATTATCCGAAGCACCTAGGTACAATTTATATTATGTATAAACCGTAAGATGTATTGACGCTGCGTGTTTTAAAAGATCATTTTTAGCGTAGGTTCCACTTCGTTTATAAACATTACAATTTTTTATTATAATTCCGCAAAGTATATTTTTAAGTTTTGTACAATAATATTATTAAATAATGATTATATTTTAAAATAATCGAAATGAATACCGACATTTATTAATTTATCTAGTATTAAAAATGTGTCTTTTAAACCAATGGCATTTGTAAATATATTGATAAATATGAAATGAAATATAATAAACTCAGTTTAAAGTTTTAATTAAAAAAAAAAGAATCGCCGACAATGTACCTGAATCTTCAATTACACTAAGCTAACTTAGGACTAGTGTTAGTTTATAAAAAAAAAACTAGAATTTTATCTTTGATGCTAGGTTTTTCATCACAGGGTCTTAAGCTTGGATTTTGACATTTAGGGCACGTTGGATCAAGCTGGTGTTACGATTTCTTTTTTTAAATAATTAAATTTTATAATTGCAATGTTTATGCTTTTATGCGTGTTCGAATTTTGCTGTTGTCTTTTGCTTGTGCCGCATTTTATTACTATGTCTATCGTCATGAAACTATGCTTTCTGAAGTTTCGTATATTATTTTATCATATAACAGTTATTTTGCTAATTTCTGACCTCAACTAAGCAACTCCTTGTTACAAATATCTCAAGGATAATTCAACATGTCCGATTTGGTATTGAGTCTGTGGCCTTAGTAAAAGTTACTTAACTTGAATATGGAATGCGGTTATTGTTATCGGTTTACGGTTTTAGTCACTGGCTTTTTTTATCATCCTGAATTTGCTCTCAATATACAAGTGACAGTTTTAATTTTTTCTCCAGCTAATGCGCCACATGTGACATTGAACACATTGATATGTGAACTAATACTACAATAAAACTAGTTTTAGTTTCTTAAAACAGCTCCATTGTCAATTGGATTCAAAAACAAATAATCTTCGCTAAACCGATGACAGCCGTAGCCGAAATTATTTTCTATTGTATCACAGAGTAATGAATTCGGCTGGAACTTTGGCTGGCTGGTTTCGGCTGGTCTTTATAGTAATTTCTATTTCTTTGGAGCCCCAGAGCAAAAATCGTGACGAAAGACGAAATAATTGTGGCGCTAACATTATAGAAATATAATGAGGAGCATCGATCGAGAAATAGTCGGAATAAGAAGTTCATTTTCGGTTTTTCTTTTTTTATAACGTGAACTAATAATATTAATATTTTCATAACAGTGTAGTGTAATGTGAGGCATTGTAGCGTTACGTTTAATGCTACTCAGCTTTCATGCTCTTTATTATATGCCTATGAATTTGTCCCTTGGACCAATAATTGCCACGAACACTAAAAAATTTCAGTGCTGCCACGTATTAATGTTAATTTTAAAATTATTGAGTACTCATTTCATCTAATAATAATATCAAATCACAGTAAAATTTAACATCTTCTAATACTGTAGTGTTTAAGGGGCATACTGAAATTATTTTACCGTTTTGAAATATCTATTTTAAGAACCATTTCAAAATATATATTTTTTATTATGGCGGTTTCATATTAGTGATATACAAACTTTCTAATTTTATATAGACCTATGTTATAGCTCTGAGTTTCCAAAACCTATATCATAATATTCATTCGTATTTATTTAAACCAATCAATTATTTATTATTATAAAAATAATATTACTTTGAATATACCATAAATACGTATTATTTTAGTTAATATTTAAAATCAGCGAACGAAAAAAAACCTTTTAAATCGCTTTTAATTTTTATCGGTATTTTTCTAATGTATTCTTTTACAAGTTCACTCTAGGTTGTGTTTTCTTGTTTTGAACACTTTTTATGTATAGTTTAATCAGGTAACCTTTATTATAGTTACACGTAAAAAAGTATAATAATGTTTAGAATATAGGACAGTCAATAAATAATCGAGGGTAACCTCATGAGTATCCAGTGATGCAATTGCATTAAGTAATTCAGTGACGTTTACAATTATTAGTTACATCGTCCAATTGCTTGCATGAACTTATTCAGTTATATACGAGTATATGCACCAAATAATATAGTTTGTACGTTATTGCAAAAACTGCTTTATTTTATGTAATAATTCAGTGACTTACCTAAGTAAACAAATCTTGTGACGGATATACATTAATCAAGTGACGTACAAATACAATAATGCAGTGACGTAAATACAGTAATGCAGTGACGTTAATACAGTAATACTGTGACGTAGTGTATTAAAGTAGCTGGAAGACTGTATACAGTTACTTTAATACAGTAATCTAGTGTAGGCATGCCTTATCGTGTACAGGGGCTTGCATATAATTGTTAAAAATTATAATTCCTTTACAGAAAAACATTTTAAGCATTAGGTACCCACTTATTTAATGACTGTCATAAGCCCTTATATATATAATATATTGTAAACCAATGAAATAATTTATTTCACATATACCTGAACTATGTACAAGTGTTTTGTATTTAAACATAGTTTGCAAGGTTACGCTAGAGTAGTTGGCTGTATTCATGTTTATATATCCTTATTATATTTAAATTACAAACAAAATCAGTAAGTAGTTACTGGTGCCAATTCTGTAGTACATAAATGTCTACACTGAACTAACTATCCTTTTCCAGGAGATATAGTGTGAAAAGGAAATCGCTATAATTAGACCTGTCAGTTTAGTTTATATAAGAGATTGGTAAAGGTACACCAAAATAGGCACCATTGTCACGATGGTTACATCACGTATTTTATAAATATTTTTTATATCACTAGGCATGAAGTTGTGGTCTGAATAAGTATGCCATTATGCCTTTATGACACTGGAGCTAAAAAGTTTTATAACATAATAGAACCAGATACATAACAAGGAGTAATAAAATAAGTAAAGTTTTACAACAAAATGCAAAGCAATGCAATTGTTAGAGAATGTTATAGTGTTTTATAACGTTATTATGCATTTTAATGATCCTTTGTTCGAGCACCATTATAGAGTTATATACTACTATATTAATACTAGATAGTACATTAGTAAATTGTTTGGTTAACTAATGTTCTAAACATTTTCATCAAACAACAAAAAGTATATACATTCTGAATAAAAAAACACGGTTCTCATGCATTAAATATTAAAATTCAATCAAAATAATGATAGACTAAATAATATACCTAAGTACAGTTACTATACTCGTATAATTAATCCATTGGCATTAATTTTATTTTAATGTAAGCACATACTTTTTTTACACAGTTATGGCTTGTCCGTCCTTGGAGTGAATTTGAACATAAGCCTGATATACGTGCCTCTGAAATTAATTATTTCGAATCTCAATATTAATTGTTATATATATTGAGGTAGGCGCATAGATTTTTTTAAGTCTATGATATGCTAAAACTGAAAGCTAGATGGCGCTGCGAACCGAACTTTGCAGAGTTTCTGTTGGAAACCTCTTTTGTCTATTTTTTAATTATAAAATTAGTCTTTATAAAACACAAACATAACTTCTAATTTTAGGATTAATTTCCAGATAATACATCGCTTCAACCGATGGGCTCAGAAAAGTATGCAATTTTGCTCATATTGCCTAGTCAAGGCAATATGAGCACTGAGAATGGATTTTAAGGAACTTTTACATGTAACTTAAAGCTGGCATAGATCTTTTTTTATCGAGGCTTTTTTGAGTCGTACTATCGAGATTTTTATCCCGGTTACGTTACATATGGTGATAAATAGTGAGCACCTCTAAAATTGCTTGCAAGTGTGATATTTTTATTTTGACAAAGTATTTATACATTTTACAATAAAAAACTAACGTTAGAAACTATGTTCTTAGAAAAAGTCACATTTAACAAACACTGAATACTACTTTTAGTTCGTTGGATATTACGAAAAATGATATAAACAAGAATGTTGACGTACGGACGACGACCAATAACGACCCGCACTCAGGGAGCATAACGCTTGTTCCATACGTGACGGCATCCGCTGACAATCCTAACGCAAATCGCGTTTTTACATTTAAACTGGATACATTTATGCAACAATAAGTAACTATAAAAAATCAATCATTTCTTAAGTTAATCTTAACATTTTATTTTAAGGAGCAGCGCCATTTACAGCTTTCCTTGTTGCAAGTGTTTAAGTTGCAGTGTAGATTTTCATTCCAATATAGTATTTATAACCGATAGCAATTTTTATAATCCACACATTCCACTATATGCTGCAATAGATTATGATGACAGATTTTTAGTTGTTTTTTTTTTATAAAACAAGTGACACTGTAAAGAAGGAGGTTGTTTTGTTTTTCTGTTTTACCATTTTTATAGACTAAAATTGCTCAAGTTTTGAAACATTTAATTGGGCTTTAAAATTTTGCAGAATTTATAAACGGGTACACACTAAACACGTTGGTGTATTCAGTTTTTATTTTGTAGGTATTTATATCATAACATCTCTTCTCAGTGTTGCTTGGTTGTTAACACATAATTAATTTATTATTAAGTAGTTGCACTACAAGTATTTTTACAATGGCATCTTTAATTATTGTCTGTAAAGTTTATATTTGTGTTACAATACATCAGTTTTGTTTTTATATAACATACATGCGATTTAACCATTATAATATTATGATCGCTATGAAATCCTTTTTGGAGTGATGGTGATGTAGAAGTACTTATTATAAAGCGTCCAATAAGGCTTACGTTGTATACCATAATTCAGGGCTAATTTATGTATTTATTGTCGTGTCTCTTTCTTACTTGAGTTTATTGATAGAGAGAGCAATACTCTCTACAATTGTGTTTGTGTTTTCAGTTTCGCTTGAATATTTTATATTTTTGTTCTTATTATGTTTTGGTACGCGAAAAGTTTGGAGTAGATGGTGGTTTGTGATCTCGAATGCTTTTCTTTCTTAAAAAGAAGAAAACCGGCTAAGTGCGAGATGGATACAATATGAAATTGGATGGATGGGTGCAATATGAAACAGTATATAATATTTATATTATTAAGATCGATCAAACACCAGAAAACACGGTTTTTTCTACCGTACCTTTATAATTATGAGTATTTTAGATTTTTTGTCATAGCGGCTATTATATTACACCTTTTGTTAGAAGCTAAACTCTCTATGTATTAAGGTTCAAGAGATTTAGCCCGCAAACAAACAGACGGACGGACATACAGAGAGCAGAGGCTTTGTAATATGGTTTCTCCTTTCTTAATCGTCTTTCGGGTACGGAACCCATTAACAAATCAAATGACAGTGATATTTTTTAGATTTTAAATCAATTTTAATGATATGCATTTCAACCACGGTTTTGGTAAACTACTTGAACTGATAAAAACTTTTACTAAGCACCAATTAAGAAAATCATAAACGGGCATGAAAAACAGCTTTTTTTCTAAATATTTACCATTTTAACACTAATTCTGAGGTGTCAACCAAGGCTGTACATTGGGCCGGTTTTATTCAGCTTATACTTCTTACAAAAACAAGTTACAGTTTTACAAGATGATACGTAAAACAGTAAATCACAAATCACCATCACCATAGGAGTAAGATAAGAAGTTGTTGTGTAATTATTATACTTACGTAATGTAATTATATTCTATTTGGTGGCTCTAAGACAAAAGTCACGAGCTCTGCCTAAACGAAACGAGGTGCTGGAATATATCGATTAATGAGAAACAAATGGATTTTAGGCAGTGATTTTAACGTTGATTTTTTAATTTAACAAACTTGCGATGATGCATATGTCACTAGTCCAGAGTGGAATAGTTTCCGTAAATTTTGGAGGATTACGATTAACAGGATGAAGAAGATGAAGTACATTGGTATTTTAAATTTCCGCTAGCTTAAGTAACTCAATAAAAAAAAAACGAAATATTCCAGTGGTTTGTTAGTTAAATGGTGACACCCATGCAGAGATAGACATTGTTTTAAAATACATATCTTGTTGTTGTATGTTGTCGTAAATATTGTTACGTAATGTTTTGCAGCAATTTTGTAGAGCAATCTTTAAGATCTGCGTGGGAGCATCGTTACGATAAGATTTTTGCGAAGATTGGTTTTGGGGACATGAGGATTGCATTTTCAGGATTAATCTCTCATATACGAGTACTTATTGATAATTTGGCATAAGAAATAGTCATACAAAATATTTTTTATACTTACCCTCAATCACTATTATTTTTATTTTGTGTCGTCTACCGCATATACGTAAGTCATAGGCGTAAATGCTAAACGTAGTCATTACACCTATAAAACCTGTTGATTTTGTGAAACAAAAACGCGGAGCATATACAGAAAACGAGGGAATTTATAAAATAAAATCCGGCTAACTTATATTTGGAGACAAATAAAAAAGTTGGAGCACAGAGCGTGTTATCTTGTTATCCTGTCCACATTTGTTGTTACCTGTATCTAAGTTATGGGACTGTCCAAAACATCATCGCCACGATAAAAGGTGACCTTGACTTCGCGGTTGCATGATGAAGATCCTTTCTTTTATGAGGTGCACCATATTGATTTGTTTACTCGTATAAAGCAATATAGTAAAGCCTAGTTGTCTGTTTAGATTCATCAAACACCAGCTCCTCCGACGCGAATATCGATTGAGGAACTTTTACAATATAAATCAACGCTGCAGCGTTATTCTGTAACGTTCTGGAACCTTCTGTAATAGACCAATCAGTTTATAAATGACGTGATAGTTTTATCACGGTATTTGTCAATTATCTGATTGGACCATCCCTGCATTTGACTTGCTCTGCTTGTATTGAATCACGCTTATGTGGATGTAAGATATTAACCAAACAGTTCAATTTAAAAAAAAAATAAACGTCTGCTAATGTCTAATGTTCATGTTCCCAAAAACTATTGAAATTAGTTTTAAAGTATAATTGAATCTACCTCAACCAAATTACCCATTAACGTTGTTTGTAAGTGTTCTCTTGAGTCTTATAATTATTATTACTAATTAATAACAATAGTAGTGTTTTTGATAATAAAATTATTATTAGTTCCAACTTGACCATTTTGATATGGTAACTATTGTTACCAATCGTATTGAAAGCGGACGATGGAGTGTTACATGTGGTGTTGTCAAGATTGAAAACGATATTAAATTTGAGAATAAACGCTACCGTGCCTTTTATTTTACTTATCCTACATTCCCATTGCCCGAACAATCAGCAAGTTGAAGTGACATGCTTGACGCAGGTGCGATGGCCGTTGCCGCAAACCTCAAGCAAACGTTGAGTTGGACGCCAGCACGATGGACCACATAGATAAAGACAGTGACGGACAGTGGGTAGATGAGGAAGGCAGAGAACCGGGTGTGGTGCCGCTTCTTTGTTAAGGCATATGTTCAGCAGTGGATGTCCGCAGGTTGAAATGAATATTAATGAAATAAAACAGAATATTTGACTACATTTATTCACTGTTTCCGCAACTGCACAAAAAGGCTCTGTCTACAAAGGCGGGAAACCGCGCTCTCTTCCTTCCGCCGCAGCTTGGCAGCCAGCCGCGCCAAACTGAACCTGGAGCGAGGTCGGTCTCGATGAGAACCTGCCATAATAAAACAGCTATTAGTGCAACTGTGAAGTAATGGTGCCATTCTAACCGAGTGCTGTTTTATGCCAAGTATCAAATTAGTGCAGAAGTAAGATATAAACTTTCAATCTAATATAGTTCGGTTTAATATTAGATGCCTGTAGAAATTTCCAATTTGCTGACAGGTGACGCCGTAGAAATTTTTGGCCCGACTCAATCAAAGAAAAATGCAATAGTAATTCCAAAGCCACGCAAAAAAAAAAACAGATACTTAAAGACAATAAACATATCTATACCAAAGCCAAGTCTTCCGTTATAGATTTTCCGTTTCTTGCAGTAATTTAAAATAATTTAATTATTGCCTCTGGTAAGGAAAATATTTTGTTCGATTGCGGATCAAAATTGTAAGGTATACCCAATACCTGGCATGAAATTCTAAATTCCCAATAAGTTTAGAAATTGGCGTTCTTGGCGTGTAGGGAACGTTACGACGTCGCGTTTAAAACCCGACCAGGAAAATAAAAATCTGTTCAGTGGGCGTATCAATTACATGGCAATTCAAACCACTTGTTAAAAAGTTTAAAATCTATTAAGTTCAACCACTATCTATTTATTTTTATATTGGTTATATTTTGCAACTAAGACAAATAAACCAATCAAGTTGCCAAAAGAAAGTGACAATAAAAACAGTCTACTATCTGCTTTAACTGCAGCTGCTGCTTGACAGTGTTACTCGTCTTTCGGCCGCCATCGTCTTTAGTTTAGCCCACAGAATCACTATCAAAATAATTGGCCAACCTCTGGTATAAGTCAATTTTAAGTATTGTATATGAAATAATAAATAAACCGAAATGGATGAAAAGTTTTACTAGTCGTATATAACCTTAAATTATATAAATAATAATAAAAAAAAACATTAAAACAGTAGTGAACAACGAAACTATTTAATATAACGACATTTTAAAATTAAAAACTGTTCTAAATTGGTTTTGAGACTGGTTTATCCATCCTAGTTCAATTTTTCCGCAAGTGAGGTTTTAAATTTTCCTCGTAAGGCTTTAGAGTTCGTTTGCCAAATTGATTGTTTTTTAATATATTAACGAAACTAACTTTTTGTCTGGCAAAAGTAAACTAACCTTCAGCGACCCTCTGCCAAGCATCTCTGTCCACATTGACCATGCCAGTCGATGCGCTTCTTCCGAGTACCGCTTCTTGAGCCGCATCTTGATTTTCAATGACGTCGCTATCGCAGCTGATGCGGCTCGATCTAAAGGTAAACATAATCACTACATATTAAGGAAGACAGGATAAACCCTATCTCCATCGCTTTCTGCATCCGTATGCCGACCCGAGTTGGAAATTTGCGGTGCTAACCACAATCAGCCCTGGAGCCCGGTTATCACTAGCACGTGGACGAAGCAGCGAGCCGGTACGGAATATTAACTCATCGAAGTATATTCTTTTTACGTCGATCTAAAAATTATTAATATTAGTATACTACGACACTACACACATCGCCACCTAGCGAAAGTCTACTGTAACAGCTTTAATTTTAGAAGTAAAAAAAAAACTTGTAGTGGTGTTTACTAGGCTGCATAAAATTAGTAATTCATTTAAGGGTAATTGTGTATCTTTTTATAACAAATTACCAGATGAAATCCTTGAGATATCAATAAGTTCAAAGTTTATATAATAAGCTTATAGAAAAATCCTATTATAATGTTAAGGATTACATGTATGATAAAAAAGCTTGGAATTATTGGCTTGACTTGGCTTATGAATTGCTCTAACTTCATAGCTCAACATTTACTAGACTGTGAGATGGTGATAAAAAAAACCTGGCTAAGTTTGTTGTGGGCTCTTCTTACCCATCCCATCACTAACATTAGTGTAACATGTTAAATGTATGAACGCTTCATAAGTGCCAAGGTCTACATGAATAAATTGTGAATTTAAATGAAAATAGTAGATACAAGTTGGTGCTATTTAGTACCAACCAGTTGTTGCCAGAGACTTCGTTTGCGTGTAAATTTCTGTGACCCCTGAACTACCACTATACAAAAAAAGATGTCGATTTCTTGCTGTGAGAAAAAAAAAAAACATATCTTTCCCACAGAAACCGTATATTTATCTGGGATAAAAAGTAGCCTATGTGCAACGTTTCCTACGCTACATCCAGTTCCATTAAGCCGTTCTGGCAAATAACAAAATAAAAAACATCAATCCATCCAATAATTCTTATTAATAATATTAGTATAGATTGTTAGGAATATATAAATTTTGTACTGTATTCAGTGACTAAATATTAGGTTCTTACCGATCTGCTGGTCTCAGATCGCTGGCGGAACTTGTCCCCTCACGTCTCATAGGAACAGCTGCTGATGACGATAGAAACTTATCTCTAGCCGCTCTTATCCGGGCGGCTCTCTCTGAAAGCCTAGTGGTCATAGCTTCTGCCTCTTTAAACAAAGTTGGGCTTTCAACTGAGGACATTGACCTATCAAAATTACCAGGGTTCTGTGGCATAAACCTGGATACAGTAGGTATTAATATCTCAGATTGTTGCCTCAATACTGGTAATAAGACGGGTGATTTCTCCCTTTCCTTATCTGGTAAATCTTTTGGTATATTTGGTACAATGGTATCCGTGCTTGCTGTGATAGTCCGAATTGTTTCCTGGCTATCCTCAATCTGCGGTGGTATCGGTTCAGCATTTTGTTCAGGGTGCAAAGCGTTAGCGCTATGGGACTTCAAAACACCGTCGTATGCTACTGGTGTTGGCACAAGGTGCTTTTCAACAGATGTCTGATCTCGACGGGAAAGCTGACAAGCACTTGCTGATTTCTGAACTTCCCTCTCCAGGAACGGGTTGTTTCTACAACAGGATTACACAAAGTTACACTGAAGTTACTTCTAATCAAACGATGGTGTAGGCTTTTTTGTGAAATCTGAAGTTCACGTTCATGCTATCACTATTCACTATACGATTAGTTACAGAGGGAAGAAAAGTATAATCATATTAGTTAATATTTCCTTCTACAAACGTTTCCTTCTATAAACGAACAAATGTGCAGTTACAACTGCTGCGCTTTTCACCATTACCGTAACTAGCACATGATAGGATCCCTCAACGAGGTAGAAGCCAGTTTTCCACACATAATCACGTGAGTTTAGTTGTTTAGTTTATATCCGAGAATGTAATTATGATGATTACTTTGATAATGCGTGACAATTGATCACTGACAAGCGAACAAAAAAAATCAAGCCTCAGTTGAAACTGATTCTATCATCTATTTGCCAAAATCAGGTTCTGGAAACTGATTCAAGAAATGTCTGTAAAATCTTCAATATATTATTATACTAAATACCAAATTAAAAAAAGGTTTACTCGACACTCATTTGAAGTGATTAATAATAGTATGAGTACCAGATCATCACCATCATCCCCAACTCATTACCGGTACTACAAAGCACGGGTCCCATTCAGAATGGGAAGGGCTTAGGCCGTAGTTTACCACGCTGGCCAAGTGCGGATTGGTAAACTTTACACGCCTTTGAGAACATTATGGAGAACTCTCAGGTATGCAGGTTTCCTCAAGATGTTTCCCTTCACCGTTTTTTTAAAACAAGCGATATTTAAAATGCTTAAATTCAAAACGCACGTAACTCCGAAAAGTCAATGGTGCGAGCTGGGGCTCGAACTAGGTCTCTACGAAGGAAAGCCGAAGCCTTACCCACTAGGCTAATACCGCTTCTACCAGATAGTAGCATATTAAATCAATGATAAGTGCGAATATTACAACATAATATGTATTTTTTAGATGTTACCTAATATTAACACTAACAGGCATGTCGGCCGGTCGCCTCCGTTCCGATTTGGGCGATCGCCACGCTGGTGAAGAAGCACCACTACTGCCTCCAGATCCTGGACCTATAATTTAAATTAATAAGTATTAATATGGCGCCAATTCAATTCGTTTATTTGCTGATTGGTTTTACATTGTTGGTAGATAAAATATAAGGACAAATAATTCCCCTTAGATGGCATGCAAAAAATATATAATATGTTCTTACACTAATTCCTACTTACTATAATAATAGAAATTATTAAAATAAGGAACAAACAAACAAATTTAAGACTGACATCAATATTACAAATATATAATGTTTTATTATTTATGTCAAATTATAATATCACTGAAACTGTGAAACTATAATATTGTGTCTGTTAAATATTCTTGGATGGTATTATTTATTTATTTAATAACATTTCTCATTAAGCAATTTTTCAGGCAGGTAACATATATACCCATTGAATTCTAATTCAGCTAGTAGTAAGTAGTCTCTTGAGCATGAGTGTACCAAGCTGTAAGCAGGAAGAAGAGGCTGAGATTTTCTTATAGACATTGACCGACCAGGCAGATGGCCTATCTGATGGTGAGCGGGAAAAGATCGTCTAAAAAAAGAGCTAAATTGCGCAGGGGATGCAAGGAATACGTTCTGCAACGTGCCACTCTATGGTGTTATGTGTCAGACCAGAAAACAGCTGCTTTTCGGGAGAAATAAGTAAAGCATTGCCACGAAAAGCTAACTGCTAGCTTATTTACATGTTTAGAGACATGCGACTAAAATTTGCCCCTAAAATTACCACAACATGACGATAGCGACTGTTTTGACCAGAGTTATGGCGAAGCAGAAGTAGCATACATTTTTGCTGCTGGAAGAGGTTTTTCTTGTACAGGGGACACACAGTATATTTTGCTTTTGCTAACTATTTATGATGAATTAATTAATCATTCGCCGCCAATATATGAAATACCATGGTGATGTGTCCAAGTCCTTGAAATATACTTACCAGTTTACTGATAGCAAGCAGAACGTAACTCAAAGAATCGCGGGTTTCAAAGAAGTGAGAACAAGGCAACGTGGAACACACACAATAATAACATGCTCTTCATCAGTTTGTCTTTAAATAATTGTCAAGGAATAATTTTACCTTCTTCATTAATCTTCTGGTTGTATCGCTGTATCATAATACGAATTGATGGTGATGCTTCTTTTAGCGGAGGTTTTCTTTGTGATGGTGGTGATAATGGCAATGGGGGCCTCCTAGACTTTAGGCTATCTTCCAGAATATCTCCTGCACTCTTAGACTTGTCCAATTCTTGTTTTGGTTGCGCTTCTATTAGTCTGCTCTCGGATTTGCGACTGAGTGGGACTGGTCTGACGTCATCCAGATCTTCGACGTTAACTGGTATCACAGCTCTAGGGATGGATTCTCCGCTTCGTACCACAGGTGAGAAGATTTTTCTAGTCGTTTTTACTATTACTTCAGGAGAAACATCTCTTTGATGAGGTGCTTTAAGTCTAAGAACAAATACCTGCAGGAAATAACTAATAGATTAAATTGAAATAGTCAACATTGATATCTTTTAAATAAATGAACCACTATTAAATCTAAAAATGGAGCAAAGTCGTATAATATACCTTGAGTTCCCTAAAATCGCTATTGTGACACAATAATACTCCTTGTATTATTGTGTCATAATAGCGTCAACAATATTAAACCAATACTGCCGTAATCGAGGGTAGTAAGCTATTTGTAGATGTAGGTAGCTACAGTTTAAATAAATTAAATAAGTAAGCTTACTTCTCCATCAGAATCCGAATGTAGTGATGTGGGAGGAGTTCTAGGCCTCTCCGAAGGCCTACGTGGTCGCTTACGTCTTCTCGGTATTTCAACTGTTACTGTATCAACATCTGGGTCACTATCGCTCTCAGATGGTTTGGATTGCTCCCTTTCTAGCCTAGCTCGAGATTTAGACTTCTTTTTACAGTTATTTTTATCGAAGTCTTTGCGTTTATCTTCTTTTGGATCATCATAACTGTCTTTGCCATTTTTTGTATCTTTCAAATTATCAATTTGTCTTAAACTTTTCAAACTGGAGCTTTTGCTAGTTGAAGGGGCTGGATTTTCATGTACGACTTCTTGCATTTGAAAATCTAAGCTGTTGTCTTCTTTAAAACGACTGGAACTTCCTCTTTCGATTTCTTCGATAGTTTTTCTGATAAACTTAGCATCTTCTTCTATGCTTGCCTGTCTACTCATTTTAGATCTAGAACTTCTGCCTTGGACTTCTGTCATTGTTTGTAAATTGTTGTTAACCTTAATAATAAAAATAAATTAAATAAATAAAATTATAAAATCTAAAATTAAATGAAGAAAAAAACGCACTGTGCTACCTGTTTACGAGACATCATTGTTTTGATTGTTGTTTGTTCTTTGGACATCACGCTTCGGGAATCCGATAGAATGACTGTAAACAAAAGTGACTGAATAAGTTCAATTTGAATGTATTGAATGTTGAATTAATTATCAGATAATCGTTAACTAAGGAATAAACAAGGGGAATAAGGGTTTTGTTTGAACAGTTTTTTTAGTTTTATTGTATATCTGACTTAAGGAATATCCCTTAAGTTAATTATTCAACGATGGAAAAATCAGCACTTAAAAGACTACCGGTGCCTTTAGATCATATTGGAATATTGCACATTATGTATCTGGTTTTGATTGGTATTGAACTTCAAATATGTTTTTATTTTTTCTCGGGTTTCGACCTGTGTGATTAGGCCTATAAAATAAAACAATCACCTGCACCATTCGGCTGCAAAACAGCAGTTCCAGTAATCGCAGAGGTGGTCTCACACAAATGCCTCGCTTCAGCTTGCCCATATGTATAGACTGGCTTCTGAGGTGTATGTCGAGGTGAAACTGCTACAAGTGGAGCTGCTGTGCAGATCTCTTCTGCTTCGACTTCTACGAGAACAGCCGCGCGGTTGTTCCTGGTATCACATTCATCAGCGCCATCCAACTAGGACATCAAAAAGTTAAAGTCAATTTCAATGTTTATGTATCTTGTTTTTAATAAAGTTAATGCTAATTAATAGGGCACATTTGCGTGTATTTATATTAAAAAGTAAGTAATTTTTTTAATTTTAGAATAGGTTGACTTTTAAAATCTGAAAAGAACATCTATATTTTATAGAAAAAATTGAGCTTTTTTGCTTGCTTGCTGCTTTGTTAGGACGTGAAGAAAGGATTATATTTTGTGTAAAAATAAGAATGGGTTTGTAAACCACCCTTGTGAATTTTATAGTTTTCCAGGATCACAAAGAGAAAAAAAAGTAGACTCTGTTACTCTCCGTTCTATGGTCTAATTCTTTGTAAAACATCAAGTCAATTGGTTGCTTAGTTAAGGTGTGAATCAAGGGCAAATAAACACACCTACACACTATCGTATTTATAATATTTATACGGATTATGTATAAACTAAAAGCTAGAATAATATTAGGTAGGTACCAGGTAGCAGTCATCAATTGCATGGCATTGATCAGACTATAACCAAATCGTGGCACACGAGGTAGTTTGGTTTAGTGTTAAACACAAAGTTTAACCTATTTCAAACTCACCGAATGCTCTCTCTCGTACTCAGATTCAAAATCATCCACATCATTGACACTTAGACTCGAAGCATGTCTGCGGCCGGAGCCTGCAGATGGGGCCACACTACCATCAGACTGCGTACGCGTAAGTTGGGAAGACGGTGTCTTGACCTTCGCCCTAGCAGCGTTCAGGAGGGCAGATGTAGAGGCTTCAGGGGCTATGCCTCTGGACTTTTCCCATTCGTGGAGCTTGCGGGTGAAGGAGCGGGATATACCTTGAAAATACATTGGCAGATTTGATTATCTGACCATGACATGAATGATGATGAAGATGATCACATCATCTTTATGTCAAAGAACGTTCACTTCTGGACATAGGTCTGTTGTCTAAATACCACGGTATTGTGTCGCTTGCGTCCACTGATCAAGAGATCAAAGCATTTATTGTTTACTTTAGTAGGTTTTTAAGATTTTACACAGGGTTATGGAGGAACTAATAAGGATTTTATAAAAATGCTTTCCTATCCAGTCTAGCACTATATTAGCTTAAAAGATATATATTTAAAGCCATATTATATGAGGTTTCCTTTCATTATAACATCTTTACCATGGAATTTGAAAAGCCCAGTTGATGTTCGTACTAATACTTCATCTGGTTTTGCCTCCTCTTCCCAAGCTGGAACTGAATTCGTTTCTTTCATTCGTTTCCATTCATCTAAAATAAGAAAATAATTGAACATTTATGTTATATATTTTTTTTTATTAATAGACAAAATAGTAGTGACTTTAGAAATTTATTGAAATTTAGGAAATGATTTCTGAATAATTTAGCTTACCCCATTTCTTAAGGAAGTCATCGCTGAGGTCTTTCCTCGCAGGTACTGGCGGTGGCTGTTTCACACCCTTCATTCTTTGCCATTCTGTAAGCTTTTTTCTAAAGTCTGCTGACAGTTGTTCTTCCGTTGCTACAGGGCGAGATGCTGAGGGATGATAATTATAAACTAAATTGATTGTCTACCAAAATTTTAGAAATAGAATATCGACAATCTGGGGTGCGAATTTAAATATTACAGATAGAGAACTAACAGTTTATGCTTGTTAGGTACAAGTTATTGTTATATTTTTTAAATAATAATTGCTGGGCTCACCATATGGCCGACATGATGGATAGTGGAGAACCATCGCTAACAAACAGAATAACACTTCGTAGGGCATTCAAGGAACACGTCAGTACACGACAGTATGCCACCCTGTGTCCATCAACCCGAGGTGTTAGTGTTAAGCCTCATGTACGTATCATAACACAAGAAACCACGTCCTACAAACCGTAACACAGCACTATGCTTGGCGCCAGAAATAAGCATAGCGGTAGTAGCTTCCTGAGCTATTTAAAAGCCAATTGATCACCAGTTTTTACATTTAACACTATCATCACATGGAACATATTCTCTGAGTACTGTCTTTAAGTTTAATCAGTAATCAAACTCACCCGCATAGCCAAGTTTACCCCTCCTATCTGAGATCTCCCTACCCAGGCGGGTTTGTAGTGCCGCATAGTCTCTTGCTATTTCTTCTCTGACCGCACTGGCTTCGCAGCCACTGCTTACGCCTTCTGTGTCTGAAATTATTTGTTAATCCAAAATAAAATTTGAAAGCTTAGTATGTTATAACCACATAATTATAGTATCAGTTTCTTATGATATATATACATCATTATCATCACCAACATTATCAGTCCATTTCCAGCATGTCTCTCGTAGTCCACCACGCTGGCTCAAATATTATAGGGAACTCTGATAACTATGAATTTCGAATTTTGATATTTTTTAATTGCTTAGAACGAGCATTGATGCGTGTAAGGGATTGAACTCTGCCGTTCTGAAAATAAGGCCGAAGCTAATTACTAGGCTATAGCCGCTTGTATATGTACGCATAGTTGATAGAAAAAGGATTCACTACTCACTTGCAGCATACCAGTGCGAAGGGAATGTTAATGACGTTTATTAAAGGTATGATTAAAAGTCAAGCTTAAAAAGTTGTTATATATTGAAATCTATATCTAATATTTACTTATTAATCTGTCAATTAAACATGTTCTGTGAATTTGATTTCGTAACATTATGTCATTATCACGTCCAGTTTGAATATGTCCTCCTTTACATAAATCTAATATTTCATAAATTTAATAAATAATATAATATCCTAAATGCACAGACAAAAACCATATACAAGAATTGAATTGAATATCCTAAATGTAACTAGTAATTAACAAGAACTATTTAATATTTATAAAAAATATTTTAACTTAAATATGGTTAAATATTATACGAATAATGACAAGAAATAATGTTGGTAAGGATCTTATTAATACTTCTGATAGCTCATATTGGAGGCAGTTTAGTGGTGTTACACAAGGAGGCTTACCGAGTCCTTTGCTGTTTCTATTCTACTTATACTATATTTCTATATATTCTTTTAGCGTCTATGTTTTGTGTGTTTGCAGGTTAAAAACGGTTCGGCAAGCTTCCAAACAAATGGTTGTTCTAGGCGTATTGTTCCTCCTCGTTTTAGTTTTGTATGCGTATGTAAGTTGTGAAATAATTAACCTTACACGTGCACACAAGTGTACACAAATGTGTGAACTGTTTTTTTAATTTCAATAAAAGCTACCCTTCCCTTGACTGCAATCTATCTTGGGAAGTTATGATGCAGTCTAAAATGGTAGCAGGCTTATCAATTAGGGATATGGCAGTATGGAACTAGATTATTTACATTTAATATTTTAAAGTGCAGCGTAAAGGCCATTATAAAACTAATCATTGTCTGTCGTGATTTTAATTTCAACCGACAAATTCCTAGTAGAGTTCAGGAACTCGTTTCTGTGTGTTTTGTTTCAGAAAAATCACAACCGTGAGTTGGAGGCAACGACTTCAGCCATCCGTGAGATCTGGTCGGGCAGTTGCCGACTATCGTGTAGGCAGGATCAACAAAGTGGCTTGAGTGACAATAGTGGCCTTGACAAAAGCCTACGTCAAGGAACCGAGTCTAATTTCTGCTGGAGCAATCAGAATCAATCGAATACCGGGCGTAGTGACTGCATCTGTGGCACTTGCCCATGTACCTTAATTGAAGATGTTTACAGGTACCTATGATATATATATATCAATCAAACCAGCATTTAGTACTTTTATCTTGCAAGCCATAATTCTTTATTTTATGCTTTATTTTATTAATCTATTTCTTCCGATTAGAATTATTGGTGGATTTGTGAGATTTATTTTACTGGACACCTTCTTTTCTTTTAATTAATAGTTTTAAATCTAGTAACTTTAATATATTATTCCTGTTTTGTTTTCTCCAAAATTACTTTTCTACAGTTATAAAAGACCGCCACAGAAAAATGGTCAATGGGCGGACGGACAGCCTTATGAGGTCTATTAATATTTCAAATGAATAATAATTTGATTTTCCAGAACATGCAGACCCGCTACCAGTTTGTATTCACAGTCCATCGAGGTTATTTCAAGGGGCTACTGTAATGTATTGAGAGCGGTAAGTAATGTTTCATAACTTTAAACACAAACCAAAAAATGTAATAAAATAAAAAGTAAAGCATTTATTTCAAGGAGGCCTTATACAAGCACTTTTGAAACCTAAAGTCTGCCTGATTGTCTGACTTTACTACTGGGTGGGAAGATAGATTCCACCGTAAAGAAACCGGCAAAAGACTCAGCAGTTGCTATATAGGTCCTCCTAATTTACCATCTCAGCCAATATAGAATAGATAGTGCTCAAAATGTATTAGAAATTACTGGTATATTTGGTGTTAATCACTTACCAGAAAAGCAACGCTTACCAGACCACATCTGTACCCTTTAATATCATATTTTTAGTATTGTCGTTTGCGAATATCAAAATGATATAGTCGCATGAACTGTACTACTAATTTTGACTTTTGTAATGTTCGTCTAGAGCTCGGAAGCTTAAGAGGATATAAAACTTTGAGTGAGTTTGAATTTGCGTAGGGCGAAAAATCATAAATTGTAAAATACGTACAAGGGATATAAATCTGATATCACAGTAAGAATTTGTATAGAAATGTTCATTATAATGATCAGAATACACTGATTGACGTGGTCTTTGGGCCCTATTACGAACTCCAAAATCTTTATCCTAATCTTCAATGCAAGTGCTGCTAGGTCAAACCTCATTCCCTGTTGTTCACTAATGTTTACACACAATATTCCAGTTATCTGATGCCTGTACTACTACTGGACGAGGGACGGATGGAGGAGTGTCATCCCACAGAGAAGCTGAGGTAATTCCAATGTACGTGTATATATTCTTGAATTTACTCCCATAAGCAAGAAAGTTAAGGCACCTTGATTGCTTGTAATCTGCAAAAACCAATTTAACCTGTAAGCGGTGTACCACAAAAACCCCCAGAGTACTCTTGGAAGTATATTTTAAGTTTATAGCATCAGTGCAATGTTATCAGTGTTGATAAAAAGTATCTATCCAAAGATATATATATATATAGTTTGTGTTATAGTACTATTAATATTTTATTTTAGATACTGTCTATAAAACAATTTGGATCGGCAGATAACATTAATTTCATAAATAAAACTGCCGTCAAAGCTGAAGGGGAAATAAAAGAATCAGACTTAATTCAATCTAAAGAACCAGAATTCAGTCGTAGGAAAGAAAAAGGACTTGGTCATGGAAAGGTAGCAGTGGCAAGCCAAGAAAGGCAACTGGAGATTGCTCAAAGACCAGAAGCAACGGGTCAAAAACATAACGTAGTACTCGAAGAACGAAAAGAAACGAAGCCATTGGTATCTGCAGATGATATTAAAGCTAACAAGCCTACTGGCTCGAAGATTGAAGGTCTCAAAATAGAAATAGAGCCTAGTCAAAAAAAGGAACTAGAGTTGAATCAAAGCCAAGCAGGTAAATCTAGCCAAAAAAAAGAAATTGCTTTTCTAAATGATTCCGATGCAACTGTTATCAATCAGCTGCCTAAAACTGTTGCTGTGTCTCACGAAATAAATATAAGGCAATCTGAGGCAACAAAATATGACACAGACTCGGAATCATCGGTAGAAGCGGCGAGCGAACGAAAAAGTTGCTCTAAATGCATTGAAAAGGGTAAAATATGTATCGGCAGTTGTCCAAAAGCGAATAGTAAAGACAATAAAAATAAATTATAGTAACTGTGGTGCCTTATTTTTTGAATAGCTGTTACCCGCAATTTTTTTTTTCTTCGCTTAGGAATCTCTAATTTCAGGTAACATTAAATAAAGATTGTTTAGATCAGTCTCCTGAAGAAAACATTTATTTATCACAAAAAAACAGCTTAACATTTCCTGATATAAAATATTTAAAAAAAATACGGATAAACGTTGAAAGTGAAAGGTTCTACTCAGGTATATTCTTCGCAGCGACAACATGAATAGAAGCTCAGTCTAGTATTGAAAATTGACGTCATTTGAGACACTTAACCATCGCCGTAAACATCGACATCACAATGACCAGCAAGTAAAAAATAATACAGTGTTTATATTCTCTAAGCTACAATAGGGTAAGCCACTAAGTCTGATAAAGGAGCTACTATAAACATAAATCATCAAAAGCCTATAACAACTGCTGGACCTCTCCCAACGGGAGAGTTTGCTTATAACCAACGCGTTGGGCAGACAGACGGGTTTGTGATCGCTGTAGTTCTCGCTATTTCGTCGCCTCGTACGACACCCGCGGGAAGAGAAGGGGTGGTGACAACTGTATTCTGATCTGCCGTTACCTTTACGGCTATAAAGCTCCAGATATTTGTAATAGTTTAACTAACATCAAACGCCTAATAAATAAAAATAAATAGGAAGTCCGTTGTGGTTCCTATTTGAACGAAGTCATTGGCGATTAACTACTTTATTGAAATATATTAGTTTGAAGAAAAGTCGGAAATCCATTACGTTACATTCATTCGTCCTTTTTTATGAAATGAATATACTAACACTAGTTTCAGTTATATATATAATAATGTCATTTTCCAAAGAAGACACAAACACTTTTCCTGGTCGAATTAATTGACACTCATTTCTCAATTATGTCAAATGCTATATTTGTGAGCAAAATTCACGTGTACAATAAATAATTAAGAAATGCCTTTAAAATAATACTTAACTGTGACTATTTATAAATATACAGTAAATATAATAGTCAAAGTGGCTTAAACTTATTTCCAATGTCTTATGTTTAGTAAATTGAAAATATTTGAATAAGATAATATGGATTCAATGGCAGTTGGCCTACGAAAAGGTTGAGTAAAATTAAATAAAGGACATTTTTTTGTTGATATTTAATATTAATGGATATGGTTGGCTGAGATGCACTAGATAGCTGTGCGAGAAAAAATCGCGAGGTAGCTAATGTATGCAGTAGTGGAGTGAGGTTTATTTGACAGATGTGACCAAGCACCCCTGCATACAGCCTCAACAATTAAAAAAGTGTATTAGCAAATCGGTGCTCACGTACGTAAGTAATGTAATATTATAAATGCGAAATTTTGTTATGTTTGTTTGCTAGTTTATTTGTTCGGCTGAAAGACTGAACCGATCTTGACCGAATTTTGACACTGAGATAGCTTGCACCGTGGATGATATTTAGGGTACTTCCCAGCTAAGCAAAAGGTATGGTTTCCGTGGGATTTCTCATAAAAAACTAATCGCGGACGAAGTTGCATTCAACAGCTAGTCCATTATGACGAAGTGATCCTATTGGTTAGACTAAGAAACTCTCAAAAACGCATGTGTGAAGGGCGTTTGTGGAAGTGACATCGTAAGTTATGACAATACAGGAAATAATTCCGAATTCCGAATAAAAGAGAATTTATACGGGATTATCCCGTTTATTAGTGTGTCTCCCGTCCCATTCAAGGCCTCAGTTCATCCAGAGGCCTAGAATGGGACGAGAGAGAGTGCAGATATATATCGCATAAGGCTGTATTATTTAAAAGACAATTTTCTATGATCTTGACGTTCCTGATTAAAGTACCTAGTAGTATATAATTCTTATCAAAGAGCATCAACAGTATATATATAATACTGGTATAAGAATTAATCGGTGACAGTCTCAGCCTCACTTTCGGAGGGCCGAGTTTGGATCCCAGCTTTTTCAGCTAACTAACTTTTCTAAGTTATGTGTATTTTATGCAATTAAAATATCAATTGTTTAAACGGTAAAGGAAAACACCGTGAGGAAATCGCCATGCCCAAGAGTTCTCGAACACGTTCTCAAAGGAGTGTGAAGTCAACCAATCCCCACTGGGCCAGCGTGGTGGACTACGGCATTAACACCTCCCATGTGTGGGTGACTCGTGCTCTGCAGTGTGTCAGTAATGGTTTAATGTGATGATGGTGATAAGCATAAATAGTAAGTCCCCTGGTCCTGCTTTCACCCCGGGTTCTATTCTTAATGCACATATATTATTTATGTTAAGGGAGACGAAGATTTATTCTTTTTCCTTTCGCTTCAGCGTTTTGTAAGATCTGGAGTGGACCGGTACTTTCCTCCAATGGCTGCAGTCAGAAGTCAGCTCGTTCCATATTCTCACCGCCACGGTCCAAAGGTATTGTAATTATTGTAATATTAAAATCACTTTATAGCCGTGCTTAATTTTAATGTTAAATAAAGTTACAAAAAACAACAATACAGTAATAGGTGACATAACAATATGGGTATTCAAAATTCATTTATTTCAAGTAGGCCCAGTTTATAAGCACTTTTGAAACGTCATGTCAGTCTGTAGTGACTCTGTAGTACTGCACCGGTTTGGGAGGCGGATACCACCGAGAAGAGCCGGCAAAAAACTCAGCAGATCTCTCTCTCAGCTCTTTTTCAACATAATTTTACAGTTTACAATATTTTATATTTTCTATCTTGTGAGAGATGAGAGCGGAGCCTGCTTCCAAGCAACCTTGCCGTTAAGAAATTCATCAATCGTATTGTAACCACGATTTTTAAATGTGTTTTAACACACTGTTTAAACTAATGCATTGGTAGGTCCTAATATATGAATTGGCCGCAAACTCAGCATTATTGACGGGCGGACGGACGGACATATTTGACGGCCTACTGGCGCAGTGGGCAGCGACCTACGTCCTAGGGAGAGTTCTAGGCCGTGGGTTCGATTCCCACAACTGGAAAATGTTTGTGTGATGAACATGATTGTTTTTCAGTGTCTGGGTATTTATCTGTATATTATAAGTATTTATATGTATTATATTCATAAAAATATTCAACAGCTATCTTAGTACCCATAACAGAAGCTACGCTTACTTTGGGGCTAGATGGCGATGTGTGTATTGTCGTAGTATATTTATTTATTTATTATTATTTATTATTATGCTGTAGATTTCTACAATGCTTAGCGCTGATTTTCAGTTTGCTTCAGCATCCAACTGAACTGACAACCGCGCCGCCCGCTGCCCTTTTCAGTGCTAGTTACAGTAGTTGTATAAGTTACTTTATAAATGAAAATTCACAATTTAGTGTACATCTTTATATATATATATTTCTTGTGTGCGTGTGTATGTCACTGAACTCCTCCTAAACGGCTGGACCGATTTGAATTAATTTTTTGGTATGCGTTTGGGTATTGGTACCCTGGATGGTTTAGATTCACAAATCAGCCCGAAAGATGGCGCTGGGGTCCGCTAGTATCTTATATTACTCGTTGGTGTAGTGATTTATACGGTCAACATCTAAATACACGAAATAGGCATAAATAAAGATTACCCAAGACTAGAACTAAGTATGGCAGTAAAACTATACAGGTTGAGGGAGCACTACTATACAATAGTCTACCCAAAGAGATTTTTTGCGAGAAATCTTTTAAATCATTTAAAAACAAGTTAAGAAAGCATTGTATTTTAAACGCGCCACCTTTTGTATTTTTGTGCTTGTTTTGTTTTTGTATCACACTAAACTAGATAATATATTACCACTTCTTTATGTTAATTTTTAATTTCTCATTAAGTGAAACTGTTTCTTTTGAGAATAAATGTCTTTAAACCTAACTGTGGATCGCGAGGTTATGTTCGATTGAGACAGAAGTTGCGATGTTCTTATTGAACTTGTTTGTCATAACTCACAAATAATTTTGCATGACCTGTAGAGTGAAATGCGCGCCACGAGAGATTTATCTCCATTATCTCGCCTATTTATATAGAAAATACGAGAAACGGGTATAGATGATAAATAATCTTGTGGCGCGCATGCTAGCCCCGGAGATCGTCTTTACCAATTTATTCGACTTATTTCATAGAAATAAAATGTCAATAGTTGACATTCATAACTCTTGGCTTACATGTCACACTGTGTTTAGGAAATTGATGATGTCAAGGTACTTCCACCCCTCTAAGAACACGATAAGCGATAAGTCCCGGTTAATATCATTTGAATGTGATAATAGTCGGATGATAATGATGAAATGTGTGACATCTGCCCTCAAAGACGCTTCATGATGACCACGACCACTCTGTCAAGAGTGTAACGACAAAGAAGAAGAATGATGAAATGAGTATTTGAGTAACGATGTTTTGAAGTTTCCTGAGGTCGAATTAATCTTTCTAGCATATACGTGTTTTTTTAATCAAAAGATTAATAAATTATAGTAGTTAACAAAGCCCTCTTTCACAGAACCATTTTGTCCAATTTACTGCTTAATTAAGGCAAGTATATTTCTGGTGATTGCTACGTTTGTGTTGGTATGTGAATATTTTAATACTCTTTTATTAGTTTTACCAAGGGACATAAATAAGATTTTTTTTTTATTTAATTACTAGTGGAGTTAGTGGTAAGACGCAGACTGCAATCTCAAAATATACCAATCAATATTTTTTATTTTTTACATTTGTTTTTCTTTCATTTTAAAACATACATTTAACTGAAATGTAAAGAAAACATTGTTGCTTACATGATAACATGATGAGTTATAAAAGATGGAGTAGTCGCCCGCGTTTTGGGAGGCAGCGAACTGCTACATAGTCTACACCTATAGTCATATATATGAGATTTTGAGATTTTTTCACGAACATGTTTTTATCTTTTCTTAGTTTTTCAATAAAAGTATACTATGTTATTTCTAATACCTCCCAAGAATATGTATAAAAAGTTTCATGAAGATCTGTTCTGTAGATTTCGCGTGAAAGTGTAACAAACAAACTTACATTCACATTTTTAATATTAGTTGGGATAATACTGCTGTTCTCCTTAGTGAATAAGTGTTTATTTATTACGTTTTTTCAGTATCTTCCCCTAGGTGACCCACAAAACCAATGCCATGAAACGAAAGCGATGCAGGGTAAAAAACTGGCAATGTGTTGCTTATGCGATTTATATTTAGTGTCTGCCGAGTAAGTTCATTTCACTAATTGCAACGTTTTCTTTACCTTACCGTTTAGAGGTTGTGGCCATTGGCCCGTGTAAAGGGACACTTAGTTATGAGTGCGTCGAATCTTGCCATTGAATATGTAGTAAATAGATAATTTTTGAATTTTGGACTTTGTTTGAAGTTGTTCCCAAAAGATAAAGAGAAAATTTTGATTACGCGTTTGGTTATGACGACAATGCCGTTTATTCCCAGAAGTTCTATGGTAGCTAACAGAAATCAGTTCAATCAAATATGGCGGCCTTTTAAAGATAGCAGACCGATAAAATATTTCCTTTTCACCCTCAAAGTCAAATTGCTGTTGTGTGGGATGTACATTTACTTGCAAACGTTTTTAAGAATTCTAACGTTAGTTTTACTGGGAAAGTTTAAAAGATTAACAATTATGGATTAAGAGGTATTATAAATAAGTAGGTAAGTAGACATAGTATCAGTAATTATAAGAAGCAACGTTTACTTTCAGAGCGATCCAAAAAACTGTAGCATTTACAGAGTTAATGTTAAAAATCATTGTTGAGATACTCTATGATTTAAAGCTAAAGGTAAATATGATTTCCTAATCTTGATAGCTCAAGTTGGGTTTCCCAGGTGCCGGAATGGCAACCACGCATCGGTAAACGCAGCGTTGGTCGACACTCAACCAAGTGGACAGACGACGAAGAGTCGCGAGGAGCCGTTGGAAACCAGCGGCCTAGAATTTGAATTTCGTAACTCCCTACAAAAGACCTATGTCCAGCAGTGTACGTCAATCGGTTAGAGTTGTGATGATGAAGATTATATATCTTTTGACTCTTTATTGCTTATTGTTTTGACGGCCGATTGGCGCAGTGGGCAGCGACCCTGCTTTCTGAGTCCAAGGCCGTGGGTTCCATTCCCACAACTAGACAATATTTGACGAACATGAATGTTATTCAGTGTCTGGGTGTTTATCTATATATTATAAGTATTTATGTATATTATTCATAAAAATATTTATCAGTTATCTTAGTACCCATAACACAAGCTACGCTTACTTTGGGACTACATGGCGATGTGTGTATTGTCGTAATAGTAATACGGACCACAGCTCAACTAAAGGCCTACGGTTTTAGGGGTGGGTACTAAATACTTAAGTATTTATTGCTTTTGTATGCCTTCATACTAGTTATTGCTGCATGCTTGAAGTGTTAATGATTGTTTCTTCTTTTCAGTTCTACACTCTTCTCGACAAAATCGACAGGGATGACCTTTGTCGTACTATTTGCTGCCAAGTCAGTACGGTAAGTGAAATAGTCTTTTAACCTGACTTAAAAAAAGACTTAGCTTCTCTTTTAGAAACCGATTTCCAGAATGTTCGCTGTTTGACGATTTTTTTACGCTTCCGAGAAAGTTGTACCGAGAATTCTCCCTCTGTAACAAGATGGAATGGCAACGAATGGTAGATCGTTGGAATGCTGAAGGGTTTGTCTTTTACACCAATGACACACCTTAAGAGATTATGATGAAGAAGCTAAGTTCTCCTCAAAAGGCAAAAGCAAATCAGTCGCTATAAGCAGGGCTAGGAGACAAAAATTATATTCTCCGATTATATCCCCTGACAGGAGCTATAATTAACGTGTCCACAGTAACGAACATGGAATAGGAGAAGTTTACCCCCGTTCATTTTTACACCTATGTTGTTTGGATATTATTTCCGCCACTGCTCATGCGCCAGTGCTCTGTGAGTTGATACAGCTGTGGGAGAAGATACATTTTTATCCTTTCTATGATGGTACGGAAAGCTTCGTGCACGACCCTGCTTTCTGAGTCCAAGGCCGTGGGTTCGATTCCCACAACTGGAAAATGTTTGTGTGATGAGTTTTTTAAGTGTTTTTCAGTGTCTGGGTGTTTATATGTATTTTCTAAGTATTTATGTATATATAATTCATAAAAATATTCATCAGTCGTCTTAGTACCCATAACACAAGCTACGCTTACTTTGGGGCTAGGTGGCGATGTGTGTATTGTCGTAGTATATTTATTTATTTATTTATAGGTGGCACTTTTGATGCGTACATAAGAATTACACGGTAGTGAGATGATGGCGATAACCACATTCGTAAACTTAAAACTAAAGCTACGAGGGTTCCAAACGCGTCCTGGTCTAAGAAGAAGCCCACAACAAACTTAGCCGGATGTTTTTTTTTGTTAGCAACATCTCACAATGTCATTTAAAATTATAATTTACACCCAAGCTTTCTTATCGATTACGTCTTGCTTAGAAGCTGTCCTCGCGCGACTGTTGCGGTAGCGAGCACTAGATTGAAACATCGTACGTGACAGAATAATAAATGAAATAAAATAAAAAAAGCCTTTTATTATTCCTTGATTTAAAATATAAACAAAAATAAATATAAAAATAGATAAGAATATAAGCTTTTGCAAATTTGTTACGTTAATAAAAAAATTTTTTTTTTGACAAATTGAGTTATGAAACCAAGGACCCCTTGTGGGTAAAGGCCTCCTCCATTGTCTGCCACTCAGCTCTGTTTAGCTCTCTTTCAAGCCAGTTCTCGCCAGCCACACTCTCTAATTCATCTGCCCATCGTACCTTTGGTCGACCCCGTTTTCTAATGCCCTTTTGACCTTTCCATAGAGATGTGCGTTTTGTCCGTGCTTGACAGAATACTTAGTAATAATTATTGAAATGTTTATAATTGTTGTTTGTTGAAGTGTATTCTTTTTCATAGAATTGATTTGTTCGCAGATGTCCCGAGGTGACACGGAGAAGAAGGTGGGTCGCCGATCGTGCAAGTGCTCAAAAAGATGCGCCAAGTTGACGAGCAAGAATGAGTGAAACAGATCGCCGCGTGATTTTATCGCGTTTGTCAAAATGTGCTGTTATGTTTTAATTTAATTTAGCAATAAAGGGTATTCGGATCAATGTATAGTTAAAAAAATGTTAATAGAGTTGAAGATTATGTGTTGAACTGTGAAAAATATTAAAGTCCGACGATGAAGTTCGAAGTTATGAAGGCTTTTGATATTATAACTAAACCCTGAACCCTGTAGTTAGATTAAGTATAAACAACTTGCTGTCAACCACTTTTTTTTTTTTATTTATCTTTAATAGACTATCGCTTGACCTTAATCTCGCCTGATGGAAAGTGTACATGTGGCGAATTATAGCAACTTATATAGGACCCGCTTGCTTAGAAGATGCCTATTCACTCTTGTTTTAATGAAACCCAGGTTGTAAGAATTAGGAAACACAGAACTCGAAAGGGCGTTTCAAACCCCAGCCATGCGTATAAGAACAGAAAATGCAAATCGCTTCGTGCGAGTTTCTTGTTCTTGTCTATGCTACTCTCCGTCCTTTCATCTAACTCTATGCCAAAAATAAAGTAGATTGGTGGCTTAGTTAGCGTTAAGCAAAGACAACACTTTCGCATTTATAATATTAGTAGGGAATAGGTAGGGATTTAAACATTAGACGGCTATGAATCAATATACGTACGCACATACATCCACTTACTGCATTACCTTATTCATTATTTTATATTATCCTCAAACTACACCGTATTTAAAAGAGCGATTCAACTTTCTTGGTAGCAACGTTCAGAGCTTTTTACGGGCTAAAGATGATAACAGGTTGCACGTTTCTGCCAGTCGTTCGATGGCTTATGGTAATTCATTTACTGTAAAAGTGGTAAATCTGTGGAATGAATTGCCGAGAGATATAAGATAGTCACAGACAGTAAACATATTTAAAAATCGACTAAAAGAATTTTATTTATCTAATATGATATAGTGTATGTATGTTCTTTTATATATATATATATTTATATATTATATATTTATATGTATGTATATATTATAATTATATTTAACTTAATTGTATCACTGGTTGCACTATCCCGTTTTCCCTAACCTAATTCTCTACCATAAAGGGTTGTCTGGAGGAGATCGCTTAAAGCGATAAGACCGCTTTTGCCCATCTTGTATATATTTTTTTATGTTTTGTTATTTCTTGTTTTCACTTTTAATTTGTGCAATAAAGACTTTACCTATCTATCTATCTACCTGTTACATCATTTAAATTACCTTATTTTAAATTTTGCTCAAACTTTACTTTTGTATTTTTATTGTATGCAAAAGTGACGTTTGACAGCAGAGATCGCGAAACCTGTCGCAAGTCTGTCGTGAGATGCGTAATCATAAATACCCCATAAATATTGAAGTAATAGTGTCATTATAATGGTTACTTCAATCGTTATCGCGTGTAACCTAATCAGGTAAGTCTATTCAGGGGAAGGTTTCTTAATATTCTATGATACCTGACCCATCTTGCATAAGAGAGGTCTGCCTAGAGCTTGTACTCACTGACCCCGGTCAGGGAATCTCGGGATTGAGGATATTAAGGCAAATGTTTCTTCGCATTCCGCCATAACGATTGTTTAAGAACGTAATAATCTTTCGACGCAAAATACAACAAAGTTTCAATACAACTTCGTAATTCCTCAATTCAAAAACGATAAGAATTCTGTGTTCGTACAAAATCACTTCAATACACATAAAATATGATTTTACAGCGTGTAATATCGTAAACAGTTGCCTATCATTCGATACGGGTTAAGCGCGCCGCTATTTCGGGCTAGGAGTAGTTATTTATATCCTTTGATATTGAGAAATTTGTGCGACTTCGATCGGAGTTCTGAGATGAGATTCTGGCGCGTCAGGAATCCACTGTGTTTTATCACTTTTTTATTGGCGAGTAACTATTTTTGATAGTTTCCTATAATTTTTCTTGTCACTGAAAGGTAGATTGGATGTTTGACTTTTGTTTTGGCAAATATAAGTACGTACCTATAACCTAATAGTGATTTTCTTAAACATTTCACTTCAACTCGTTTTGTCCAAAAAGTACAATTAGTTTCCAAAATCAATTACAACGTACGACCATTCCATTGTTCATTTGTACTTTTTTTTGCAATAAACAGCTTTCTATTTTAAAGCCACTTCGAAATTTAAATAAAACCTATTAAACATATCAAATGTTCATACACGTCAGATATGAGTTTACTATGTATTTATAATTTTATTATGGATTTTCATAAATTTACTAGCTATTGTCCGCGACTTCGTCTGCGTTTGATTTTGTCATTTAATGTAGCATTAAATTTAGTTGTAGATCTAAAAAAAATTAAAGTATTCAGTATCGCTAAGCCTTAAATGAGGGGTTTCCTGCTGTCCGCTGAGGAGTTCTGTCCTCTATCTCCAACCACAGTTTGGGCTAAATTAAACACATATTATAACCTCTATAGTACAAAAATAATTATTTAAATCGGTTATAATTTGTCGGTTATGGTGTAAAATCGTCAAACACTCATCGCCTCTACCAAAGGAACCGAGCCTAATGTCGGGATAAAAAGTATCCTATATTACTGCTAACACTTCCAAGAATATGTGTGCAAAGTTTCATGAGGATCGGTTAAGTAGTTTTTGCGTGAAAGTGTAACAAACAATCTTACATTGACCTTTATAATTTACAAAGAAAACCTTTCGGTCGACAGTGACATTAGTTTCACTAATTGGTGGTGTTTGTGCCAGCGAGTGTGGCACTAATAACACAATTTCAAAGTTTTATTTTATTCTTTCATTGAATGACATTAGAATAACAAGACCGATTAGTAAAATTTAACGAACTGGCTGTTACCTCCTTGTTACCCACGACTTCATATGCGTTTGTTTTTTTTTTCATAATATATTGCTCTCATCCTGAAGATGGATATACAGGATACTTTTGATCCCAGAAAAATAATCAGTATCGCTTGTTTACGGTATAAAAAAATGCGTGTATTAGTGTACCCACATAAGAAGTGAAACTTCTTTATGTCATCATTTTTATTTTATTTTATTATTACAATTAATTGATGTTAACAGAAGATTAACAGTCGTATTAAAAAAAAACACCATAACAACACCCACGTTTTGCATGTATTAGAAATAAATATGGCGCGTAACGGAAAATGTGACTTGAAATGAATATGGCGCGTAACAGAAAAACGTTACAAGATGGTGCGTAACAGAATACGTAATTTTACATTGCTATAAAATTCCTCCCATACGACGATAAAGAAGTCTCACTTCAAAAATATTCTATTGTCGTATCCACAATGCAAGCTATTTCTTATGCTAAAATTCTACGTCTTTAGGTTTTTACCTGAGCACGGCATAAGAGTTTTTTTTTAAACTACCGCAGAAACGCTTGTGTTTGCCCAGGATAGAAAGTATCCTTGTCTCCACGGAAGCTATTTAAGTGTTAGATTTCATCTAAAGATCGGTGTAGAGTTTGAGGCCAGTGGTTGAGAAGTGCGTGCTGCGGATAACCCCCCAAAGGGAGGCGGTCAGGAAGCAATCCTAACTACTAAATTATAAGAGCTTTTTAACACCAAAGTATTTAGTAACGCCAAATGCACACAATATAAAAGTAAATTAAATTTGTCTTGTTTTAAAATTAAATAACATATGTAAAAAGTGGGTGGATGCTCAACACGTGGTTAAAGATGACGTCGACAAGGTACTGGAGGACGAAATAACAGAAAAGCTTGGCGAAGACCTGCTTCAGAGTGTAGAGAGGAAGTTCCAGGTGGATCTAGAAAGGTAAACGCTTTCCTTTGTCATAAACATAGACGGTGAAGACTAGTTCATTAAAACCACATTAATAAGTAATAATCCACTTCTTAGCGTTGTATTATGTAGCATTTACCTACTAAGTACGATAAACGGACATTTATCCGGAATTTTTTCAAGGAAAAATAGGCAAAGTTTTTCTCTTTCTGTCATCAGTAATTTGACATACGAAAGAAGAAAACATAAAATTTCGAAACAGACGTTTAGTTTTTGTAGATCTTTCTAATAGTTTATTTTTTATTCCTCTACAAGTTAGGCCCTTGACTAAAATCTCACCTGGGTGGAAGTGATGATGCAGTTGAATATGTATATATCACTCAAAAACGATCTGCTATCGGAGTTAAGCAAATCATTTTTCGACACCCTTTTGTTTTGGAAAAAACACCAGAACTATTCGTAAAAAGCATCAGGAACTCTAGAGCTTAGCTCCATGCGAAGAGGCACATGAGGTCGGGGGAATATTTTCTCCCAGGACGAGCTCTACATACCAAGGGAGTTTTAGTGGGTAAAAATCCCACATAACCCGACCTTCCCAGAGGTAGGGTATCTTTAAAGATTCTCCCCCCGTAAACAAAAAAAAAGTACTCTATAAAGATTTTTGTATGAATCCGTTGAATTCAAGGTCAGTGGAGATGGTGCTTATAAAGATTAAACTGCTTCTGCAAAATGGCACGCAGCATATTCAAGATAAGTTACTCGATATACAAGGGACCTTGGACTCCATGAAGAGCCATGGTGAGAAAGAGGTACTGATGATTTGCTTAATACAGTAATAATGTGATAAAGAATAATACACCGGGAGGTATCGAGTCCATACAGTACTGAAGTGTTTTCTTCTTCGGTAGGACACTTGCCGATTACCACCTGCGCGGCTTGAATAGGCAGGAGACAAAAATGACAGGGGATATAATTAACGTGTCTTCCTGGGGAACATGAAATAGGTACCTCGTACCTCGTCTCAGTTGGACGTTAATTTGACTTTTTAGTATAGTCCAAACGCCTCCGTGACCGTGGTGAGGGTCCTCGTCCGAATGACGTCCAAAATCGAGGCCCTCGACAAAATTGTATCGAAAATGGACCCGTATTTCTATAAAATACCCACCGGCGCAATGCCATGAGCATTGGCTGTGAAAATGGTCAAAATTATTTCTTCAATTCTATTTATCAATTAAATAAGAATTATCAGCACATTTGTTAAAATGCTAATCAATTTAATAAAATATCTGGCATAACTCAAATTATAGTACATAATACTCCAATAATAGGAGTAAATGTTAGGAGGATTTAGGGTTAAATAAACTAATAAGTTAGTTCAAGAGATTCTGCTGAACTGAAGGTTTTTAAAATTCCCAAAGAGGATTTTGGTAACTCACGTTGACGATTTAAACAGTTTGAAATAAGATTTTTTATCTTTCAGGTGGACGCATGCTTAACAAAGAAGCAAAACGAAACCTCAACACTAGCAGAAAAGGCGTTACACCAGATGGTTATATGTGGCTACGCCCTGATAGGGCAGGACCCAGCGCAAGCTGTCCATAAAGTTGTCACGCTGAAAAATATGATCAAACTGAGTGTTAAACCAGTAAGTTTTATGTATCGCAAATTCTTCATCATTATCAGCCCAGGAGTATGTATAACGACTAATGAGTATATCACAGAACTAAGAACGTACAGAAACCGTTTATATGATAAATATTTAATCATCAAAAACCACTCCACTTTAGGGTTTCTCGAACAAACGGTTAGTCAGATCTGATAAGATCTGATAAGATCTCTCAATTCAATTCTTGGTTCGAACCACCATCTGCTGATTTTAAATTAAAATTGATTAAATTGATTGATCTTCGGGCGTTACTCAACGAGGAAGCAAGTATTTAGTAACAAACCGAAATTAAGTATGACATCTCCATGTGATTTGAAATAGGTTTAATGCACGGAGTGTAGACCAATAAAATATAAATTTCCAGCTGTACGAACAAAAGAAGGAGATTTATGGGCTGCTAAAAGTCTGCGGGCACGATCACGACTCTTTGAAGAAGGTCGTCAAATGCGTCATTTCGAAGGT
This sequence comes from Pararge aegeria, assembly GCF_905163445.1. NCBI lineage: Eukaryota > Metazoa > Arthropoda > Insecta > Lepidoptera > Nymphalidae > Pararge > Pararge aegeria. Next base: position 17,126,473 of record NC_053189.1, read on the forward strand.
GAGGTGGGACTACGCTACGGCCACATTATACCGCACAGATTATGTCGCGTTGTAGCGATTAGTGTGATGGCCACACTTCGCAACTTACCTAATTCGAAGTAAAAATCAATACAATAATGAGTTCAGGCGGTGAATTTACGCGGTTAAATTCACTCCATATTGCGTTATACAAAGTGTAATAGAATTGAAAGACAAAATACGTTCACACCGTTTGATGTTTTCCTGTGAACAGAGTTCAGTTTTGCCCGCTGAGTGTGGCCAACCTCACGAACTTCATTGCGATAAAAAAAAAAACATGCGTACTATTTAAGGACAATTTAGTAAAAAACTAAACCCATAAGTTCACAATATATAAACAGGGTGGAATAAAAATTACCAGAAAGCTATCAGCCTGTAGTTGTTTACATTAAAACTAACAACTTTTGTTCTTCGACTTTTTTTAGCTCGATAGTTTGTGAAATATTTTACACAGATGCTCTACTTGTTGTTAAGTACTCTGTGTAACATTGGCAACAGCTTGCGAACCTCGTATCTATCGTGCGGACTCTAAAGTCCGCTTTCTATAAGTTTTCAATCTATCCGTAATCTGTCGATAAGTTGCTTAGCCAAATTGTTATAAGTAAAAATTGTATGGATATTTTAGGCAATGACAAAGTTACTAAGTAATAAATCTATAGATTACGGATAGATTGAAAATAGACATAAACCGACTATGCGACGTTGTCCAATCACATGTATTTGGTTTCACAGTGTAATGTCATTTTACAGAAATAACATTTGTTTTTTTGTATGAAATAAAATAATACTGAATTTTGAAAGTCGTAGAACAACATTTGTTGGCTTTAATGTATACAATTACAGACTGAGAGCGTTCTGGTATTTTTTATTTAAACCTGTATATAGCTCATAGAAAGCGTTCAGCGACAGTGACGCAAATGCCATGATTTTTGTTCACTAAAAATTGCTCAACGCAATTTTTGGGTTCCAAATTACATTTGATGTGTGCAGCTTCGCGACCGTCTCGCGTTGCACGATGTACATTACAGAGAGCAGGAATTACTACCGATAAAACAAAGTTTTTGGCTTTAGTCTTATCGGGACGTAGCGAATCTTCTTATAATATAGCCGTGGCCGTAGCGTAGAGATATTCGTTATTTGTGTGCTTTTTGATTTTCTGCGACACATTAGAAAACCAAAACTAAGTCAAAGGCGAGTCGGACGCGGAGGGTGAGGATTCCACAATATTTAGTTATGTTCCGAAATAAATAATTAAGTAAGTATAGTTAACTATATACTCAATGACTTACCTATCTATTCAGATAAATAAGTTCCTATTTCTCAGAATAGATAGGTAAGTACAGAAGTTTTACTCTCTTCAGGTAGACGAATGGAACAGTAAGGGGTTATTTTGAATGCATTAAAAAAAACCACCTTACTGCTCTACTCGCTACAGATCGTAGAGGTGTTAAAAATTAACATTAACAACCGTTCACTTATGAGGATAGTAAAATGCAGTGTAAAGTAGCGAACCAGACCGTATCTTCTACACAAAATCTTGATAAAACTTACATTTTTAGCACACATCAAAACATTGATCAACGCGAATCGAGGTGCGGTTCTTGTTCACTATATCCAGCGTCTTCAAAAAATCGTTTACGAAATCGAAATTAATAAAAGTCAAACGTATTAAATTTTAAAGAAGTTTACTCCTTTTCAAATCAAATCAAGTCACTGAATTTTTCCGAATGTAACTCAAAGAAAAATTTTTTTTTACCACCTATGAATATATAATATAGCATGCAGTGGCGAGCATAGAGGGTATGCACAGGGTATGCAGATGACATAAAATGAAGAAAATTTCCAGTACGAGTTATAAAAAACTTAAGTATAGGCTTTGTTAAAGTTATAAAAAGCTTACCCTTAAGTATTTATAGCTCGTACTGGAGATTTACTTAATTTTATATAATTTGCATACCCTGTGCATATTCTCTATGCACGCCACTGATAGCATGCACGACTATGTTCTTGCGACGCGGTATCGTGAAGTTACCACAAAAGTTTGAAAATTGCGTAATTTTTATTTTCGCATAAATTTTCAATTTTTGATTATTATTTTTTTGGAGTTATCAATTTTTTAGAGAAATACAAATATTGTCTGAGGAAAGATTTTTTACACTTTACTATCACACAAGAGTTTAATGATAATTCCTAAATTATTCGCGTAAACCTCATAGATGATCTATAAAAACGATTTACTCCATAAAGTATACAATGTTCGCGGAAAAGCTTTAAAATAAGTACAAGTGAAACATTTTCCACAAACTCTGACGATAGCCAGAACAACATATAAAAACTAAATAACCAAAGTAAAATTGTTTGAAAACTTCTTACGTACCGAATTACTCATATCCGCCCGTTGTCAGGCGGGGAATATATGAGTTTTTCGATCGCGTAAAATTAATATTTTACAGCTCTCGATAGATTGTTTTTTAAGAATATATATTATGCTTTGTTAAAAGTGCGAACTATAAAGTCTTTAACATCAGATTGAGATAGAGAATGGCGAAATATTTTGCACATCTTGTTTATATAAAAGGAAAAGTTGAGAAACTAACCGATATCGACGTACATCTACGATCAATGGTCCCCTGTAAAAATAATGTATCCCCTAATTTAAAAAGCTGAAAAAGGGAAGAAATTTGTATGAAATTTAAGTGTGGGGAAGCTTTGACGGGCTTCAAAGCTTTCTCTACGTTAATTCAATCCACGGAGGTGATAATAAACTGGGCCTCAGATCCACGACATTTTGCTAACGTGGACTGATACTAAAAGCTCCACGAATTAATAACTCAAGGCCAAACAATTATCTGTCTTATGGGAGTAGGTCCCCGGGACGGTCATTTGCGATTTGCAATATTAACGTGATTGAAGTTTTCAAATAGTAGATTATAAAAGCTCCAAGAGCAAGAACAGATCTATATTCGCCCACACCTCAGTCGTTTGTTTAAATATGTTGAAATACCATTTTTGTATATTTGGTATACACAACCTGTACGATTGGAAAAACTTTACTTTTAGTATCTGATTGATTGAGGTAGGTGTGGACTATTTAACAGTACGCTGAGTCCGGTAATTTACGCGGGCGAATCCGCAGGCAAACCTAGTATTTAAATAAAAGTACATATAAAGTAAATATTTTATAATAATAATGAATAATAATTCATATAAAAATAAATATATATATATATATATATATATATGTTATTTATATATTTGTATAATTTTAAATGTTATTTATTGCACCACCTACCTCTTTTCTATGTTTTTTCCTTTTACGCCATTGGTTGCCTGGAAGAAATCGCTATGTAGCGATAAGGCCACCAAATTGTACTTTCTTTATATATATTTATATCTCTGTAACTATTTTTTTCTTTGGTGTACAATAAAAGTGTATTCATTCATTCATCCAATATACTATGACAATACCCACATCGTCATCTAGCCCCAAAGTAAGCGTAACTTGTGTTATGGGTACTAAGATGACTTATGAATATAAACTTATGAATAATATACACAAATACTTGGAATATACATATAAACACCCAGACACTGAAAAACATTCATGCACGTCACACAAGCATTTTCCAGTTGTGGGAATCGAACCCACGGCCTTGGACTCAGAGCAGGGTCGCTGCAAACTGCGCTAACCGGCCGTAGAGGCTCGATAAATTACATACGTCTTGTTTATACTTTATTCACACAAACAGGTACCATTAAAAACACTGTTTGGATTCCCAAAATGAATAACATGTTGCGGTTAGCCAACACTATGATGAAGTCCAGACCAGTAGGGCTCAGTGCGGGTGAACTCCAAACGCCATTGATAACATTATGGAGAACTCTCAGGCATGCAGGTTTTCTCACGATCAAGCAATCACCGTTTAAGCAAGTGATATTTTAATTGCTTAAAATGATAACGAAAAGTTAGAATTGCGCGCTGGGATTCGAACTCAGCTGCCGAAAGTGAAGCCGAAGTCCTAGTAGTTGTAGTAGTAGTAGTAGTATCAATAATATGTGGTAAATATCCTTAATTTTTTTTTTTTTGTAAAATATAGGCCAGCGCTTGGCGAAAATCATGCCCGAAAGCAATGATGAGGTGAGTCCATCGCTGGAAGTCAGTATCTGTCAGAGACTTATGGTTCTTAAAAGCACCGTGTTAGGGCCCTTTAACACTACTTACCCCCAGGTGACTTTCCAGTCAAGGGCTAACTATTACTTGTATTACTTGTATTGTATACCACTACAGTAGAATAAAACAAAACGCGATCAATTAAGTAAAAGCAGGTACAAAATACATACTTGGCACACAGTTTATGTAACTGCGGTAGAATCGGTATAATCAGTGAGTAGGTGAATCAATCTTGTTCTAACATAACGAAAGATTTACGTGGGAACTGTAATTATTTATTTGAACACGAGTGGTTAGGGCGTATTAATTATTTTTCTTCTTGGTGAATGCACCTATTACTCTTGGGAGTTTATTATTACTGTTGAAGAAACACTAATATAAGAGGCTGGTATCAGTAAGTAGTATTCGCTCATTGTGTATGTTTGTATTCAAATCTCAAAAATCATTTATCGATATCAAACCTTTGCCAGCCTACTAAAGAGCATGGGGTTTATCTTATAATGAGAAGGGCTATAGCTGACGCAGACTGGCTTCCTCACAATGTTTCCCTTCACCAAAGTAATAAGTAAGTATTAGCTTAAAATGATGAGCATTTTAAGCTATTATTAGCTCCAAGAAGTTCAAATTGTGTGACAGGGGTTAAACCCGTTCTTGGCAATTGAAATTATGCAACTATTTCGCGTGTGAAATGATTTCTCAAAAATTAAATTCTTTAAAAAGTCCGCTGAGGACAGGATTCGAACCTGCGCGGGTATAACCCATTGGATTTCAAGTCCAACTCCTTAACCACTCGGACACCTCAGCTGTTGACAATAATATTCAAATTTAAAACCATTTATTTAACTTCATAGCATTAAAACTATATTAGACAAGTAACTTAGCTTCTTTATTTACACAAGTGCTACAAAACGACAAACAAAAACTCTCGTGTGTATACCTATTTTACTTACTCGTATATCCACGCAAGAACGTTAGACTGACGAAAACGGTGGAGATCGCTAAGTAACTGTTACTTAAATTAGAAATTATCCAAAACTTGAAGCATCAAAATCTTAAGTTAAAGGTTGAAGCGTTCAAACACTTCGAGCATTAGTTTTAGTTTGAGATTTGGATGCTGCCAATTCACATTGCTAAAGGTACTGGTAAAGTTTGTTTGGAGATGCCAAACAGAGTTTTTTCGCCGTCCATAATAAACAAGGTTTCCACCAGCGCTGCTGTGACATTAGATAACTCATTATTTGTCCATTCGGATTTTAACTCTGACTCACCCCTTGGTATCTATTATTATCGATTATTATTGAACTTGGAATCGAAAGTTTCATAGCTACGCTGTAGAATATAAACCTGCAAAATAAAATTGTTTAAAAAGTCCGCTGAGGACAGGATTCGAACCTGCGCGGGTATAACCCATTGGATTTCAAGTCCAACTCCTTAACCACTCGGACACCTCAGCTGTTGACAATGTACTCAAATATAAACCATTAATTAAACCTCTTAGCATAAAATAATATTCGACAGTGCACCTACCTACTTCATTTACACAAGTGAAATGAATATTGAACAAACAAAATGACAAATAAAAACTCACGCGTGGATATCTACTTATGTACGCAATAAAATTCGCGCATTGTTTTTCTAAATTCTGTATTGCAGCACCCGCTATCCACAATCTAATCTAAACGCAAATCGCAAATTTGCGCGGGAGAAAATCTTTCACGTGGTGCGGTGCGGATTAGATTTGTGCAAATATTTTGCTGTTAATTTAAGACGTGCGTCTATACCGTGAACTCCATAAAAACTGACAAAAATTACGAGGCAATTTATTCACATTGGTACGAGTAGAACACCGTACGCGGATAATACGAGTAAGTTATGAGATTAAAAATCGCGTGTATTTTTCCACAGTGCGGACTAGCCCTTTCCACTTCTTTGGCCTTAATGAGCTATGTCGCTAATTATGGTTCGTCTATACATCTCGTTATTTCTGATATGATATCACGTAAAGATATTCCGACCATCACTCGTTCTATTGGAGAATGACGACCGAGTTTCGCTATTAAGCGAACCGAGCTTAGTCTTTTGTAAGAAGCAAAATTATGTAGTAAGTTTTGTGAAGCTCTCTATAATATTATTGAACGAATTGATACACTTTTATTGGCGTTATACTTCTTCAAGTGAAATTATACGATGTAACAAAATGCGCGCGCACATAATTAGGTACACGATTTTAACACGATGAAGGTAGGTGCGTAAACGAGTGAGAGGGGAATACATCGTCCGCCAGCTCACTTCTTACGATGCGCGCGCACACCGTCACAAAAAACCGACACCCTGAAGTTAGCTATAGTCGACATTTTAGTTTTTCAAAAAAAAGGTTTGACACTGTAAATTCACAGAGATACAAATAAATCCACAGAAAAAATTCACAGATATACAAATACAACAGAGTTTTAGAAGAAGGAGAAAAGAAAGTAGAAGGTACAATTTGGCGGCCTTAACGCTATATAGTTATGCTAACTATGATTGTTACTCAAATAAAAAAATATATCCGTATTTATGTATGTATCATGTATGTACATATACTTTCGAATAGAAAAAATACATTATAATAATATTAATATCGTTTATTTCTTTCATCAAAATTGAAAATAATATTATAAAGGGGTTTTGTTTTTTATTAGCCTGGCCCTTTATCGACAATTACTATTAAGGTATCCACAAAAATCTAGTAAACAACTGTTCACACATATCAATGTATTTCTTTAGTTTAATATGCAATAATAAACAGAAGGGAAAAAAAGTTTATAGAGTATTGAGATTGAGGTGTATTCAGTGTTTTTGTTTGTAATTTTATTTATTTATATATTTATGCTCTTTATTTGTACACCAAATCAAGTTCAGAAAAACAATAAAAATAACAAACACTTCAAGAATGTCGGATACATCAGGTGGCCTTATCGCTAAATAGCGATCTCTGCCAGGCAACCTTAGGATTAGGAAACTAAGAAGAAAAACGAAAAGGAAAGAAGAAAAAAAGTCCGCTGAGGACAGGATTCGAACCTGCGCGGGTATAACCCATTGGATTTCAAGTCCAACTCCTTAACCACTCGGACACCTCAGCTGTTGACACAGTACTCAAATTTAAAACTATTAATCTAAGAACAATGATATAAAATTCAAGTGTACCTACTATATTTACACAAGTGATTTGGATATTGAATAAACAAAAAGAAAAAAAAACTTCACACCTAAGTATGTAGGTATAGTCTGTTCAATTTCGTAGTGTTGGTACACCGTCAGGAGAATTTGGCATTTTACATTTATGTTTTTGACGTTATACTTCTTTTGGTGCGCTAGGGAAAAATGGTGAAAGTAAATTTTTACGATGCACGCGCACACCGTCACAAAAAACTGACACCATGAAGTTAGCTATAGTCAACATTTTAGTGTTTCTAAGAAAAAGTTTGACAGTTGACTTTCAATAAATCAAACAATCCCTTTTTTACTAACAATAAGTGTCGTTTTTTTCTACAAACGTAGAATAAGGCGAAAATTTTATTCCTTGTCATTTGATAGCGCAGCGGCACCTTTGACAAAATGCGGCACGTGCCATGACGGCACGGCACAAAAGCGACCGTATCTAAGCGAATGAAGGACTTTATACATAAGTCTTTAGTAAGAACCTGAAGAATTTGAAAAATTGTGAATATCTTTAAACACGCGGATGAATGTTACTCTTCTTAAATATAGTTCAACGGGTACATAACACGATAACATTGAGTCCCGTCGTGACCACGATCCATGCAACTGGGTCGAAATATTGACACATCCAAAAAAATTATAGTTGAATGTACCCGTTGAACTATATTTAAGAAATATTTATTAGCCACCAAAATCTTAGCTAAAAATCTTGATTGTTAAAGTTATAATAATGTTACTCTTTTAGATTATAATGCCAACTACCCATAAATTGAACAGATTCAACAAGTGCCAGACCTCTTTTCTCTTAAGACACACGGATATAGGTACAGCGTTAGACCGCCTGCGCTGGTCTTACTGGGTTGCAGGTTTCTTAGAAAATTCTTAAGGTGCTGAGTATTCATTTGGTTAAACAACATGTTCTATTTTCAAATCACAGTTCTTCACAGCAAGAAAAAGATAATTGACCATCTTACTAAATGGTTTTCCGCTGTACAAAATTTAAGGCGAGGCCAAACCGTGGTGTTTAGTTTGCTTCTTCAATGGACCAGTCAACATCGTCTGAGAAGAAGCGCGAGTCTAAGCAAGATTTTCGTTATTTAACCAAGCGATTTAAGATTCTAGCACGATGTCTTGTCGAAACCGGTTATGCGTATGGCTTATAACTATTATACCTGTTTTCACTAACGACAAACAAGGCGATGCCTAAATAAGTAGCTCCTTATCTAAGGATTTACCTTTGAGCACAGAGCATTAGCTATCACCTAAGAGTTGGTGCATTTTTTTTCTGTATACATCGTCTTAATCATTGAACATTCGATTTAGGCGTTTCCTACGTTTAGTGAAAACGGATATTTTGTATATAATACCCGGGTATTAGTTACAATAAGTTAGCCCCCTACCATCTTAGGCTACATAATCATTTACCATCGGGTGAGATTGCAGTCAAGGGCTAAATTGTAGTGGAATTAAAAGAAACTTAAACGAAAGCTACAAAGCAACTTTCAACCTGTGTCCAGACACAGGACACTAATCATAAGAATATTGCTTAAAGGGGCGGTTGGTGGGGGGTGGTTTTATGGTGTCACACAGGACGCAATATTGGACGCAGGTTTGACGCTGTGGTTTGTCCTTGCCTTTGCACACACATTTTGGCGTTTGAGTGTTTCCACGAAGGCCGTCTATTAAAGTGATTGCTAGGAGCCATTTGTTTTGTCAATAAAGTTTTACCACCTCTATTAATGCATTCGAATTTACATAACAATTTAGAAACGCTTTTATTTAGCCAAAACGCAAAAATATTTATTGTCCTACAAAATCAAGCGTATTATTTTCGTGGTAGCCTCAAGGGATTATATAAGTCACTATTTAAAAACATACCAGAATTATATTTTAATTATAAATCAGGGGCTTACTACCATCGATTAAAGCAGTATTAATTTCACATTTTTGACGTCAAATACACTGGCAAATCGTTAATAATACTGATTTTAGCGATTAAAGTAAATCCTCTGGTGTCTCTATAAAATATAAAGGTTTTGACGACCTCCCGAGTTCAACGGTGAGCCCTATGAATTGAAGTAGGAACCCGGGTCGGGTTCGATTTCCGGCGGGGGCAATTTGGGAATTTATAATTTCTGAATTTGCTCTGGTCTGGTCTGGCTTTGGCCGTGGCTAGTTACCACCCTACCGACAAAGACGTACCGCTAAGCGATTTAGTGTTCCGTTGCGATGTAGCGTAGAAACCAATTAGGGTTTCATAACCATACCATACTCCCTAACAGGTTATAGAGTCATTAAGTACCATCCCTTCACAACCCTAAGGTGTTGGATAGCGTGTTGTAAAAATGATAATAAATTTGGAACAATAATTTTACTTATCACATGTTGTATGTTGTATTAATATTATAATATTTCTTTCACAGTCGCCGCTATTAAAATCAGTGATGATGGAAATATCAGAAAAACTTATAAGCGGCGTTGTCGATTTAACAAAACTAATGGCCCATGGAGCGATGCATGAAGCTTGTCTTATAGAAGTCATAAAGTCCATAGAAGACGAAGCTGCTGGGTTAGTAAAAGCAGTAAAGACCTGCGCTTTTGGAAACGAAAACTTTGCTTATTTAGACAAATACATTGCTGATAATAATGCAACAGTTCTTGATGTACCAAACGAAGCGAGTGTCAAAGATAGTGGTAATCTAACAAATGTAAAAAATATACTAAATAGGATGATGGAGGAAAAAGGCGGTGAGCAATTGGATGATAGATTTAAAGATAAACTGAAAAAACTTCAAAACGATTTGGATGCTGGTAATCTTAATTTAAACGCTATTTCAAATGATTTGGTAAAAGATCTTTAATAAATGCTATGTAATTTGGATAGAAGCAGGCGTTGCGGAATTGCATGATATATTATTAAAATTATAGATGTTATTTAGCCTTTTAAGAAAAACCAAACCGTCCTATTAAACACAAGAGTATCGCCGTATTATTTTATCACATAAGCCTATTAAGTTTCCACAACTTAGTCATACAAAAACGAAAACTTTAACCACAAATTGCTAAGGGATTACCAAGCAAAGATAACACAACAAATTTAAAATTAAAAAAATAAAACCTTTTTTTTTGACGGCCGACTGGCGCAGTGTGCAGCGATCCTGCTTTCTGAGTCCGTGTGGGTTCGAACATGTGTGTGTGTGATGAACATGAATTTTTTTCAGTGTCTGTGTGTTAATCTTTATTTATATATATTACTAGCGTACCCAGCCCGCTTCGCCGGCCTAGATTTTGCTTTATTTTATTTAAACAATAAACTTACATCATTACATTTTTAATTTAAGTCTCATAATATATTAAATCATTTATTTCTCTCCGTATTCATTCTCTTCTATTCTCTTCTCGAGCGGGTGAAGATCATTATCTACACCCATGTACACCCAACAATAGAATATCATCATAGTAAATAACAGCTGTATTGCAGTTCAAAAATAGGAGTGCTCCGATCGTCACCAAACTTTACAGGATTACTCGCCAGGTCAATCCGGAGATTCCCTAAAATTTTCATTGAAATCCGTCCAGCCGTTTCGGAGCCTATACGGAACACACAACACACAACACAACACACTTTCTCCTTTATATATATAGATTCATAAAAATATTCATCAGTCATCTTAGTATCTATAACACAAGCCACGCTTACTTTGGGGCTAGATGGCGATGTGTGTATTGTCGTTGTATATTTATTTATTTATTTTACCATAATTATTTTCCGTGCCTTATTTGACGTGAAAAATGTACGTCTCAATTGCAAAAAGTTGGTATGATCGACCTGCCTATTAAGTTTGGATCCTTTGACCAATTAATAAATAAATATACTACGAAAATTCACACATCGCCATCTAGCCCCAAAGTAAGCGTAGCTTGTGTTATGGGTACTGAGATGCCTGATGAATATTTTTTATGAATTATATACATAAATACTTAGAATATACTCGTACATATAAACACCCAGACACTGAAAAACTTTCATGCTCATCACACAAACATTTTCCAGTAGTGGGAATCCCATGGCCTTGGGCTCAGAAAAAAGTGTCGCTGCAAACTGCGCCAATCGGCCGTCAAATACTAGTTTTACAGTCGGCCTTGCCGTCAGTACTGATGTCCGTGCGTCACTCTTCAGTTGCAACGGGGTTTATCTCAGATCCAATAAAAAGAGGTCAGTTACGAAACTCGCGGCCTGTTTATTATTGCGCATCGGAGAGCGTAACATCTACTTCTGTTTACATTACACTTTCTGCTTCGGTTAACGTAGAGTTATTTGGGCCTCTACTGTCGACCGATGGCAAACTGTTTTTTTTTTAATTTTTATTTCCGGCCACTACAGGACACGGTTCTGCTCGCAGAATGAGAAGGGTTTAGACCGTACCACGCTGGTCAAGTACGGATCGATAGACTTCACGCCTTTGACTTGGCATTGCATGCAGGTTTCCTCGCGATGTTTTCCTTCACCGTAAGGCAAGTAATATGATTGCTTACAACGCACAAAACGTCGAAAAAAAGAGAAGAAGAAAAGTCTTTATTGCACATACAAATATAAAACCAGGTTAACAAAAAAAAAACGATAATATACATATGCACAAAGGCGGCCTTATTGCTTGAAGCGATCTCCTCCAGACAACCTTTGGTTGAAGAAACATACTAGAGAAACGGGATAGTGCAATACTTAAATTGTGCTAATTATAAACATTACATATACAATACATACTAATACTACATTTCTTAACATATATAAATCTCCTGTCACGATGTTTGTCCGCGATGGACACCTAAACTACTTAACCGATTTTAAATTAAATTGGCACACCGTGAGCAGTCTGATCCAACTTAAGAGATAGGATCGCTTAGATCCTTAATTATAGTCGCAATTTTATTTAATTGCCAATTATTTGTTTATAATTAATTGACAGTCACACGTTATATAAATATATACTACTACATATACTCATTTAAGGCTTAGGGATACTGAATACTTTAAAAACAAAATCAAACGCAGACGAAGTCGCGGGCAACAGCTAGTATATAGTAAAAACATATTTATACATATATATGTATATAAATATCAATATATACATCAATATATAAACTAAAATACCTATTACTATTTAAACATACACATAAAATACATAGATATTTTGCTACATACTAGACAGGAAAGAGGTACGCGCTGGGGTTTAAACTCGGTCCCTCCGAAAGGAAGACTGATGTACTAACCACTAGGCTATCACGGCTTATTATCATCATCATCAACCCATTACCGGGCACGGGTCTACCACGCTGGCCAAGTGCGGATTGGTAGATTTCACACGCCGTTGAGCACGTTATGGAGATCTCTCAGCTGTGGCGTGCACTTCATACATGCACATAAGCACTGCCTACCTAATTTATATATACTCGTATAGGAGGGGAATTTTCGCCGATTTATGCAATTTTCCTGCTGTATGCATACCCTGGTAAGAAACCCAGTGCACGCCACTGTCTCTCAGGTATGCAGGATTCCTCACGATGTTTTCCTTCACCGTTTAAAGCAAGTGATATTAAAATGGCTTAAATTAAAAACGCACATTACTCCAATAAGTTAATGGTGCGTGCCGCGACTTGAACTCTGTCACCACGATAGGAAAGCCGAAGCCTTACCCACTAGGCTATCACCGCTTCTTACTATACTACTTCTTACTATGCTTATAATTCTTGATATTTGCTAATCCGGGAATCGAACCTAAGATCTTGTGATCTGTTGTTTAATACGAAAACCATTTACGACAAAATTTACGTTGCCCGTTTAGCATACTATACAGATTCTCCAGAAACCCGAAAACCCAAAAAGATTCCGCAAACGTGTCCGGCATCGAGACTTGGCATACATCCAAATGTCAGAGATGAATTATATAGGCTGCAAGTCGCATAGGACATTCACCTTTGATAGTTTTATGTCGGCAGAAGGATGTTACGCGTTGATAAGTAACTGTATAATGGTTAGTTGGACCACTAGGTTCTGGGTTCAGTTCCCGGGTACTAAGAACCTTTTTTTTAACTTAATCTATAATCTAAAACAAAATAGAATATCCTTCCAAATTAAAACGGTAAAACACGGTAGCGGGTCGGCTTTTTATTTTTTTGTTTTACTACAAGTGCCCTTGGCTGTAATCTCACCAGATGGGAAGTGATGATGCATTTGTTTCTACGCGACATCGTACCGGAACACTAAATCGCTTAGTGGGACGTCTTTGTCGGTAAGGTGGTAACTAGCCACGGCCAAAACTTCTCACCAGACCAGACCAGAGAAAATTAAGAAATATTAAATTCCCAAATGGCCCTGCCGGGAATCGAACACGGGACCTCCTTCTTAAGCTCATAGCGCTCACCGTTGCGCCACGAAGGTCGTCGATTTGGCTGCAGGAGACTGCCTCACGTACAGGTTTAAAACCCATCCCATTCTGGATTCGAATTATAATAAATTGACTGAGATAGTAAATAAATCGACCCCCCTTACGTTTTAAGGTATAGCACATTTTCTCTCAATGTTAAAATATAGCTTCAAAGTAACGCACAAATTAAACAATAAATGTTAAAACAACATATCCCGATTATTTATGTTACTGCATTCAAAATAGTGAATGTTTGCAATTCGACACATCCGGTTTGATCGAACTTGGCTCTCCAAACAGGAAACCGCGATTGCAGCGCCGGATATTTCGTGACTTTACTCCAAACTGCTAATACAACTAAAGAGCTTTTAAATCGCGACAACATGCTTGCAGTGATGTTTAATTTATCAAAGTGTTCGCGTGTATTGTAATAATAATTAAATGTTTTGGATTTATGAGGTCATGTTTGGCAGGATTTGTGTTGTAAGAAAGCATGTACATACATTGTTAGTGTCAACATTATTAAATGTGTCGGGATATATTTAGCTACTAGCTATATACTAGCTTTTGCCCGCAGCTACGCTTACGCTAAGTTCAATTTTTCATTTGGTAAATTTAAAAAAAAAGTTTTTTTTTTAAAGTTTCAAGAAATTTATTGCTGCTAATAGTATATATGAACGTAAATTACTTAAAAAATCAGAAAATTTCATATAAATTTTCATCCCCTATTTGATGGCCTTTGGAGTTTGAATTTTTAAAATATGTGAAACATAAATCAAAGTTTCATGGAATTAAGTTGAAAAATGAGTTGATAAATGAAGGATTTTATACAAACTTTTATGCCTCATTTCACACTCTTAGGGTTGGAATTTTCAAAAATCCTTTCTTAGCGGATTCCAACTGTGTGTGTGCAAAATTTCAGCCCGATCCGTCAAGTGGTTACAGCTGGACTTTGATAAATCAGTCAGTCAGTCATTCACCATTGCCTTTTATATATATATAATCTATATATATATATATATATAATATAATATATATATATATATATATATATATATATATATATATATATATATAGATTACTTAATGACAAGGTTGCTTGGAAACATCCGGCTCCGCTTTCATCTCTCACAAGATACAAAATTGAATGTAAAAATGTATATAGTTGATGTTGAAAAAGAGCAACTGCTAAGTTTCTTTCCGGCTTCTTCTCGGTAGAATCTGCCTTCCGAACCGGTGGTAGAGTCACTACAAACAGACGGAGTTGACGTTTCTAAAGTACTAATATTAGGCCTACTTTCAATAAATTAATTTTCAATTTTCAAGACCATCGGCTATGAACACAGCAATACTTCGCAAAGCATGCAAGGAACTCCTGTGTCCAGCCGGAAGCGTAATTGTTAAGCCTTGTGCCTGTTATTATACCAGCAACCACGTTATCTAGCCCGGAACATAGCATTGTGACATTGCTGCTTGACAGCAGAAATAAGCATGGCCCTAGCGTTAAAAGTCATGTAAAATATGACATAGACGTGAGTTGAAGGCGACAACTAAATTCGTCAACTTAAAACTAAAGATACGAGGGTTCCAAATGCGCCCAGTTCTAAGAAGAAGCCCACAACAAACTTAGCCGGTTGTTAACTAAACAAACTAAAAACTTAAACGTAAACTTTTAAAGAAGAAACCTGGTTAGAGCAATAATAGTACTTCCCTGGGCGAGCTGCATCACAAAAAACTTTAAATAAGTAGATAGAAATAAATATACTACGACAATACACACGTCGCCATCTAGCCCCAAAGTAAGCGTAGCTTGTGTTATGGGTACTTAGATCACTGATGAGTATTTTTAGGAATAATATGCATTATTCATAAATACTTTTATAATATACAGATAAACACCCAGCCACTGAAAAGAATGTTCATAACACAAACATTTTCCAGTTGTGGGAATCGAACTCAGGGCTTTGGACTCAGAAAGCAGGGTCAACTCGATCAACTCGTCAACTCCAACCACTTATTTGACAGCCACGCAAAATGGGAAGTTTTTGGATATTTGTATAAAGAAATAAATTAAATTGAATAGGTACTATAGCAAGTGTTATATATAATAAAAGTTCTCGTTGTCGTTTTTTTTTATATTTCGACTACTAGGAGAATCGTGACACCGGGTATCGGAGATAATCCCGGAATCACGAAATGTTTGGCCAACGTAGCTACGAAATTTTGGCAAGGACTGTTTCCGGTATGTGATTATATTCAGTGAACCAATAAAATGCTGTTTGCTCTCATTATGTTGGGAAAAATCTTGCATTCTTCAACATTTGTGGAATTTTGTTTTGATGTGTCGAGGTGCGTGACAGTTCGTAAGGCCATCCATGTTCCTATTTGAAAAATGAAGTGTGTTTTGAATAATTTTATAGCCTAAAAGAGAGAGATACTTAAACTACCGCCATACGCCATACATAAAAAATACTGGTGTATATTGTGGTGTGCCTATAATATTTATTTATATATTAATGACACTAACAATATATCACATATAGTAATAAACTGGTACAATATTCTACACATTCACTTAGGTATATCGATAACAAGTGACCATGACATTCACAAAAAAAAAAAAAAATTGTAGAGTACTCTTGAGTTCTCTAGGATCCCTTCGATAAACCTTTACTAAATTAAATGGGACCACCTCTGAAATATAACGTAAACAAACAAAAAAATAATTATCCAAAATTAGTTTGTAATTGGCGGAGTAATCGAGTAAACAAATATACAAAAAAGAACGCATTCGAATTGAGAACCTCCTGTTTTTCTAATTCAGTTGAAAAAACAAGATAACTTTTTTTTTTATGAAATATAGCCTGTCCTACTCTCTGAAAATCAAGCTTCCTATTTGTTTACGCAGGAAAGCTGTGGGTGAAGTTTTACTAAAATCAGTTCATTAATTTATTTTTTTAAAAACTGCATGGAAATAAAACAATTTCTTCAAAAAAAACATAAGCATAGATAAACATCGAAGTGTTTCTAAAAACTGTTCTGAGAAACATTTTATCTATAGTAGGTATATCGTAATACACCGAAAGACAGACAAGCTAGCAAACCGATCAATAAGAAACCATTTTCATGGATAAGCTAAGATTAGATCTGGAAGGTTGTTGGGATAAGTTTTTATATACTCTGCTATACTCGCTGAAGTTTGGAGCATGGTTTCTCTCATCTATCGCTCACTTCGTATCAGTTCTCGTAGAAAGATAACATTTCAATATATACATGGTACATTTTCCTCGCAGGGCTACCTAGGAGGAAAATGCCATTTTTCAAATGTCATTTGTTTTGACGACCTCCCTGGCGCCGCGGTCAGTGCTGCGGTTTAAGTTGGAGGTCCCGGGTTCGACTCCCGGCAGAGGCACCTATTATTTCTGATTATTTCTAGTCTGATCTTGTGGGAGGCTTCCGCCGTGGTTAGTTACCACCCTACCGACAGAGCGTAGAAATCGATTAGAGGTATGGGTTTGAAATAACTGCCATACCCCTAACCGGTTAGCCTGTTACTATCTTAGACTCATCATCAACACTTAGCAGCAGGTGAGATTGCAATCAAGGGATAACTTGTAATTGAGTAAAAAAAAACCCACATTATAAAAGGACTTCTAACAGTATTTACTGTTAGAAGACTTTTTATAATGTGTTATTAATGTATTTATGATATGTTAAAGTATATATTAGTTTATTATTATTTTTTATTGAAATATTTATTATATTATGAATGAATGAATGAATACACTTTTATTGTACACCAAAGAAAAAAAGTAGTTACAGAGATATAAATACATATCAAGAGAGTACAATTTGGTGGCCTTATCGCTACATAGCGATTTCTTCCTGGCAAACAATGGCGTAAAAGGAAAAAACATAGAAAAGAGGTAGGTGGTGCAATAAATAAGATTTAAAATTATACAAATATATATAAATAAAATATATATATATAAATATAAAACATATAAATACAAATAAAATATAAAAATACATGAAATTACCCATAATTAATGTAAACTACTGATTATTATGTATATAATATTATGTATTGTTTTATTTGTGTAATCTATTTCAAGTATTAATATGTAGTTATTAGTATGGATTTTTTTTTTATATGCACAACCTGCAGTCTGTTATCCTTTTGTTTTCCTTATCCTAAGGTTGCCTGGAAGAGATCGCTACGAAGCGATAAGACCGCCTTTTGTGTACTACTGCTTCTGTCTGTGTTTTTTTTATTTTTCTGTTTCTGTATTTTTTTTGTGTGCCAAAAAAGAAAATAAAAAAAAAGAATAAAAATTAATTTTAAAAAGGTAAAAGGCGGTTAAAAAGAGTTAAAACGTATTTAGCAATGCTAAATTGATTTCTATTGTAAATAACAGATTTTATTGCTTTTAACTAATTAAAGCACTTTTGGCCTGGTTCCACATTTCCAAATTACGGTGACAATATTAATACTAGAAGTATAGGTGAGAGATTTATAAGGCGGCCAATAGACGGTCGATCAGCTGCTACCTTGGTCAAAATATTCATGTTTTGCATTGTTTTTTAACAAGTCTAGATGCATCGAATGGCGTGCATACAGGTTATGCACAGGGTATGAACAGGGTATGCATATGATATAAAATGAAAAATCTCCAGTGTGCTTTATAAATACTTGAGGGTAGGCTTTTTATAACTCTTACTGATGATTTTCTTCATTTTATATCACCTGCACAGAGTATGTAAATTATTTTCCCGGGATAAAATGTATCCTAGGCTTTCTCCAGGACATACAGGTAAAAATGTAAATTTTTTTATCCCACGGTTAACTTTTACCAGCAGCTTTACCGGCATAGGATAATATTCATATACTATCTTATGCCCATCTTTAGGATGCATGTTACCTACATTTATGGCAAATTTCATCAAGAAGAAACAAACAGTTTTGCATTTATAATATTAAAATGGATTTTCTTGAATTGCCATTTGTACATTTGCTTAAGTAGGATGAAATAATTTTACGCTTGATTTGAATGAAATTTGCGTAGCTATGATGAATACTAATATAATTTCGTAATATTTATTGACCGTCCAGTGGATAAGTAATTTCTGTTTATATAATTCCGCAATCCAAATCGTTGATCCAGATAAAGACATTACGATGAGGCATTGTGTATTGTGGCATTGCATACCCTCTTTGTACGCCTCTGGATGCATCGATACCTACTTTATAAGGAAAAGTCTTTGGGACCGCGGAAACTGAGAGCTCCCTTAAAGAATTGTCAAAATGGTTGAACGAGTCTACCAGTGATCCTAGAGCGGGCAATTGCACCTTAGCCAAAGAATTAGTTTGGCCATTCAAATGGGCAACGCTGCCAGCCTCTTAGGCATTATGACTCGCTGCAGCTGTTTCAAAGACGTTTTAGACTTCATTTAGTTTTAGTTTGGTACCCATAACAGTCATCTTAGTACTTATAACACAAGCTACGCTACTAATTATATTGCACTTTAATTTGAATAAATAAATAAATATACTACGACAATACACACATCGCCATCTAGCCCCAAAGTAATCGTAGCTTGTGTTATGGGTACTAAGATAGCTGATGAATATTTTTTTATGAATATAATACACATAAATACTTATAATATACAGATAAACACCCAGACACTGAAAAACATTCATGTTCATCACACAAACATTTTCCAGTTGTGGGAATCGAACCCACGACCTTGGACTTAGAAAGCAGGGTCGCTGCCCACTGCGCCACTCGGCCGTCGAATGAAATGTAATTCTTTTATTTTTTTGTTTATTTATAATTGATACCTTTTTGAATTCAATTAATCATTTTACATTATTAACACATATTATATAACCTTCGACGGAGCACTGAGGGCTACAGAAGACAGCGCCACTCACGCATAAGTAGAAGGTGAATTTAAAAGGCAGTAAAAAAATAGCATCAACTATATCACGACAATCGTGAGCTGGCACTTGTTTAGAGCAAAAGTCGCATAAAGAAGGTCAGAGGATAACTGAGAGCGAAAAAATAAAACACAAGCTACGCTTACTTTAGGGCTAGTTGGCGACAGTGGTGTGCACTTCATATATGCACAAAAGCACTGCCTACCCTAAAATTGATATATAACTCGTATAGCAGGAGAATTAGTGCCGTTTTATGCAATTTTTATTTTATATGTACCCAGTGCACGCCACTGAGTGGCATTCATGTTAGTATATAATTTAAAATTTCCTTAATTATATAATTTAAGATTCACTCTACTCTATCACTTAAGATTATCATATTTTTGTAACACATTTTCACTTGTATCAGCAAATAAACAAAAGTTTATTGAATACCAAGCAAGATTGGACAGGCTATCTTGTAAATATGTGAATTGCCCGAAATTAATTGAAGTCTCAGTAGTTTGAATCACTGATTACATCACATTTTAGTGAAATTGAAATTCGGAATCCGTAATAACAAACATCAATCCGAGGCCACGGATTGAAAGAATGTCAGATTGACAGTCTAATTTGCCCCTAAGCCCGCGTCATAAGGGACCTTGGCTTCGATATTAGCAATCAAATAATATTCCGTTTCTACGCTCTTTTGTGAGACGAAAATATATATCGGGATTTGTTAATTTTAGATGTAAAGATTTAATCGAAGCTTTGTTCTAGCTCCGTTGATGAGGCGTTATAAGAGATATCGTTCTGGATAATGTCTGTGTGTAAACATAATGTGTAACTGTTTACATTATAATACATAGCTTGGATAAATAGAATTTATCTAAGACGCAATTGAATGTTTTAGAACCAAATCATTTGCCAAAGAGGATACCAACTTTAGGTTAGCCTTCTTAAAGTTTCTTTCTATTTCAATTAAGCTAAAATATTTTTTAACAAATTAAATGATATGCAATGCGTATTTATAATGCAAGTCAACTTTTACGAATTCTTATAAATACTTGATATAACTTAAAAATGTAAACACACCATAACTGAAAACATGACGCCATCTTGACAGAAAAAAAAGCGCCAACATATAGGCCACCAGTATTATATATTGGCAATAGTCAACCACGTTGGCCCAGTGCGGATCGGTGCACTCCGCACTCCTACGAGAACATTATGGAGAACTCGCAGGCATGCAGGTTTCCTCACGATGTTTTCCTTCACCGTTGAAGCAAGTGATATTTTTATTGCTTAAAACGCACATAACTTAGAAAACTTATAGTTGCGTGCTGGGATTCGAACTCTCCCCCGAAAGTGAAGTCGCAGTTTCTAAGTAACAAGACAATAGCTGTAATAAAGTGATCTTACCTGCATCAGTAAAGAAGGCCGAGTGCCGGTTGGGGCTGGATGGAACAGACGCGGACGCTGAGGTTAGGAAAGCTCGTTTCACCCTCGACCACTTTGAGTCACGCGGCTGGCGATGCTGAGGCGGCCTGGCTCCAAGCTCCAAGGAACGTTGCTTGCGAAGAACTGGGTGTGATCCCTCGGATTCTAGAAGTAATTAGGAGTATTATGACTTTTTACTGTATTCTTGATGCAGTCTAAGATGGTAACGAGCTATCCTGCTTGGGGTATGGCAGTTATATTAACCCATACCGATAATTCGCGTAAAGGGCCATCCTAAGTGACGACACCGATTCAGCGGTGCGTAATGATTTACGAGTTTGTTAAAAAAGTTCCTACACTTAACTTTTTTTATTTACCTTAAATTCATATGAATAATTAAAAATATGAGAATACAAACAGAAAATACGACAACTTGTATCAAGAATCATAGACAAGGTTATCAGTTGCTTAGTCAAAATCGAATCGATTGGTGAAATGTAGGCCTAGGAATCATCTTAGTTTAGGTTAATAAGTAAGTTAAATTATTCAGTGCCTTGTTCGACGTTAGTGAAAACAACTTTATCCAGTTTCACGCTTTTCTAAATGTAACTTAAGTTTTTAAGTTGGCAAATATAACTATCTCACAATACAGTGACGATGTGTAATGTTTGGTTTCCATTCTGATTCTAACTTGATCTGTGGACTGATTGAGAGTAGACATTCACCTGACAATCAGATCATAACTTTCCATGAATAATTCGAATATTTCATATCATCTACTTTATTTCTATCTATTTTTCTACCGTTGCCTCACCTTTTCTTTAGCCAGAGATACTTAGAAAGCAAAAAACTCCTTAAAATAAAGCGGCAGAGGAGCATGGAATTTAAAAATTCCAATTACAAATGTAATTTCCAGCAATGGACAAACATCGTTTAGCGTTTTTCTATGGTGTATATATCATCAACTCAACGTACTTTGAATGGATATACTTTTAGAAGTGTTAAGTTCTGAGCGAATAGTGATAATTAAAGAAAATATTGTTAAAACGAATAAGAAAATAAAAGTTTTGAAAATATTAGGAAAGTTGTTTTGAACTATGAGTCATTTGCCAAACATCATAAAAGCGTATTCGTTCATTCATACCCAGCTCCTCCGACGAGGGTATTGTCAGCGTCAGCGCCGGCGGAGCGTCACTGTCACCCCCGTCGCTCAAGGATCTCCTCCTAGCTGGTATAGCATCTGGAGACCCCTTGGGGGGCCTTGTCTTCTTCTTGACTGACTCTCGGTGGGTTTGGATAATGTCACGCATCTTGACCCACGGGCTTTTGTGGAGCTTGTTCGGTGATGGTGAAGTTGAGCTATCATCCTGGGAAAAGGGGGGATTTTATGCAAACTTAATTGGCCACGAAAGAATTGAGCCTACTACCTTTCAAGTAGTACTAAGCAAAGCTTTTTGTGACAGAGCTCGTTCGGAGAAGTACCTACCATGTACCTCGTAGCTAGGTACTAGGTAGGAGGTACCAGGTAGGTAGGTTTCAGGAATAAGCTATATATCGAAGTTGGTATCATAGTTCGGAGAAAGGATGGACGTTGGGCTCCCAAGGTGCTGGAATGGCATCCCCGAACTGGTAAGCGCAGCGTTGGTCGATCCCCAACGAGGTGGACGGACGACATTAAGCGCGTCGCAGGTAGCCGCTGGATACGATAAGTCAACGGGTAGTTTATTGTAAAATTGTTTGCAATTCTTTTAAACGAATTATTAATTGTATGTAACCTTAGTATATTGCACTGCAAGTTTATTCTTAATTCCAACGTTTAAATTATTGCAGGTAAATTTTTTCTTTTTTTTTTTTTTTTATTCTTTATTTATTCGGGACTTTTCTTAACAATAACAATGTCAGCCCTATCGTTCCCTTTACAAAAATTGATACTTCCTTTCTCTTATCTTAACTTAAAATCTAATAGCATTCTGGCTACCTCTGAATAAGGTGCCGCCAGGTTACTTTGCCAAATCCCCACATCATGAAGATTTATTTTAAATTTACATATTAATTGGTCCCTCATTGGCCTATTCCGAACACACTCCCCCAACAAATGCAAGACATCTTCGTCAATATTACAAATTTCACACTCAGGTGAACTGACCCTTCTCATAAGATATCCAAATTTGTTTAGAGGAACATGCCCAGCACGCAGTCTCAACGTTATCACAATTTTTTTCTTAAATTAAGAATTTTTTTTATCAACATCATTAATTTTTCAAATATGTTTTGACTGACCTGCATTGGAGCTTGTAGGAAACAAGTATCTTGATCATCACTACGCATGCCACTTCTTCGGCACATCCCTGAAATAAAAGACGTTTTGCAAGGTATAAAAAATCCCTAAAAATCGGTTCAAAATATATTTGATATCACGATGTGGCATTAAAATATGATGTCTGTTTAATATGAGGACTGTGGCGACAAACTCAGCATTTCAGCTCTGCTTTACTGAATACCGTTAACTTTTCTATAAGTACTTCCTTTAGTTACTTCTTTATTTATTTATTATTCCACTACAAGTTAGCCCTTGACTGCAATCCCACCTGGTAGTAAGTGAAGATGCAGTCTAAGATGGTAACAGGCTAACCTGTTAGGGAGTATGGTAGTCACACTACTCGGTCCACGCGACATCGCACCGGAAATTGATTAGCGGCACGTCTTTGTCGGCAGGGTGGTAGCTAGCAACGGCTAAAGCCTTCCGCCCGACTAGACCAGACTTTTAAAGATAAAAGACCGACACGTGCATAGTACCTACGCTACGCAACGCGTAGGTACTTATGCTGATTTTATCGTTGTCGCGATTAGTGTGTAAAAATCAATACAATAATGAGTTCCGGCGGTGAATCTACGCGGGATTATATGCGGGTAAATTCACTCGTTACGTTATACAAAGTTTTCTAGAAATACGAAATAATATTGAAGGATGCATACGTATATTTCATAAGGAATCACCTGTGAAAATATGAAATCAAAAGAAACATATTTATTTTCTAAAATTCTAAGTGTTTAATTATGACAACCCTATTGAAGATAAAAGCCCGAACGCGCATAGTACCTACGTTACGCGACGCGTGCCTAATTAAGTGACAGAAGTCACATGATTTTAATTGTGCATGTGATTTTAGAGCTCTATCTGATTTCTTTCAGCAAAAACGATAGCAGTGGTTTAATCAAAATCTTTTAGGTTTTCGGTTTCACAGATAAGTCTCAGAGACAGCACATAATGTTCAAAGCCCGTGAAGTATTATTTCCGTTTTCATTTACATGTTGTATAAAATCTGAGAATCAGAAAAAGCTTAATCTAAATAAACTGAGAAGACTAACCAGATTCAATCCGCAATTCCTCACAAGATGAGTTAGAAGATAGTGAGTGCATGCTGCCTGGTGTTAAGCTGGCGGAGTCCCTTGGCTCAGGGTTGGGCAGGGCCCCTGGTCCCTGGGCTAGCGGGCCTGGTGTTCCGGGTGTGGAGCCCACCAAGGCAACGGTGGCCATGGCGCCCGCCGCCACGGCCGCTGCACCGCCGATGGTCGCAGATGGCCAGTGGGCTTTCTCCCATCTGGAATTAAAATAATAATAAATATTGGTCTATCTGCCTCATTGGTCTAGTGGTTAGCAGTTTACTACGGATCCTGTGTTCGAATCAAAAAAAATATAAATTCAGTTTTTTTAATACCCTAATATACGAGTAAATTCAAAATTAAACATATGCTAATTTTCGTTTTTAACTTAATCCCTATGCAATTGTGGTTAATGTCATCGTTTATGTATAACTGAGTTGTGGAAACTTCATTGGTTTATGCGATATAAATAAACGGCATAACTCTTATGTGTAATAGTACCGTTTGTTTCCCTTGGGAAGCTAATAAATAAATAAATTAATAATGCATCAACAGATTTGACGTAGGTGCTCTAACGAGCCTTCTCTCTCAACCGACCACAGAAGGTTTCAGGTCTGTTGTTGAGATATTTTTGCGTAGGCAGCAATAAAAGATTGCATATGTTACATTTCTCTGATAGTTGGAATTAATATAATAATTAAGTTTTTTGTTACCGAGTTACTTAAGGGATGATGGGGCTGGCATATCTGTGTTGGATAAAAGTCCCAAATAAATAAAGATTCAAAAAAATAATAATAATGCTCACCATAACCATATTGCTTGACAAGAACCATAGCATAGACAGGTTAGGCTATATACGCTGCCTAGTGAAAATCGATTGATGAAAGGAAAATGTATGCTTAGGAAACTTCTTTGATTAGGCGTTACTTACTTAGGCATTGCCTAGTCCGTCGTTAGTGTAAACGGGTATTGTGTCTTATGCGCTACGTGATTAATAGTAAGTATGCGTTGAAATTGCACGATACCTAACCCTAACTACCCTAAGCTGCAAGCGAAATTATAATTAAATCGGAGTCAAAATATAAGATATTATTCGGAAATGTTGTTTCCGTTTTTACATACTCCTAATGTAAAAACTTGAAAAATTACAGACTTTCAGAGAAATATTCTTCCCCTTTTTAACACGCTTTGAAATTTCATAAGTACTAATAGTTTGTTTGTTTGTTGGTTTACTTGAACGCGATGATCTCAGGAACTACTGGTCTGATGTAAAACAATATTTTAGTGTTGGATAGTCCATATATCGAAGAAGGCTATACATCATGACGCTAAGACCAATAGTAGCATAGCACTAATAAATAATGTGTTAAAATCGGGGTTAATTATTTCCTTTTGAGAGCTTCCGCTGCCTGCACTGCGCAAATGGTTAAAGTTTCGTTAAAACCATGTTTGACAAAGTTGTTCCCTTTCAAAAGTTCTTTAAAAAAGTCAGCACAGGATAAGACTATCTTTTAAAGTTGACTTATACGCAAACGAAGTCGCAAGGGACCACTAGTAACAAAAATATCTATTAAGCAATATTTTCTTTAGATTTCAAATTTCTATGTTCCGCCGTTTTAGCCAATTTGGCGTCAGGGTGTCTTTCAGTTATTCAGGACAAAATCTTAAAAAAATGGCATTTGCAAATTCATTACTGAGAATATTCTAGGATACATGTATTCTAGGATACTTGGACGAATTGCAGCACTGAGCATATCAAGTACCCAAATTATTGATCGGATGTTATGCTGTTGTACTATTTATTTCCATATAAATAAACAAATATACTACGATAATATACACCCCGCCATCTAGCCCCAAAGTAAGCGTAGCTTGTGTTATGGGTACTAAGATGCCTGATAAATATTTTTATGAATTATATACATAAATAGTTGGAAAATACACATAAACACCCAGACACTGAAAAACATTCATGCTCATCACACAAATACTTTCCAGTTGTGGGAATCGAACCTACAGCCTTGGTCACAGAAAGTAGGATTACTGCCCGCTGCGCCAATTGGCCGTCAACCGTTATATATATACTTTGATAACATAAGAAAACTTACTTGAAAGCAGCTTTGACTCTTGTCCAGTTGGAAACTTTTGACTTATCAACTTCCTTGGAAAATACTCCGTCAGACCTCCTTCTTATAAGAGTGCCTGGTGACGCATCACTGTCATCTCCACCGGCCGATCTGGACCTTTGTTTCCTTAACAACGATCCGCCGAACCTGGAATGAGTCTTCCATCTGGACCCAGATCTTTTCATACTCCGACTCCCTGACATCACAGAGTCAAATAGTGCTTGTCCATACTCACATTCTAGTTCTGCATCCAAGGCCTCATTTATGAGCTCAATTTCTTTGCTTTCATCTTTTAACATTTCGTTCTCCATCTCTATCTTCTTATACATGCTATGAAGACGTTTTAAATGGTTAACATCTTTTAATCTTTTCAAGATTTTATTATTCTTCTCTTTCAACGCAACGAATTGGTCTAGAAGCTCTAATAGTTTCTCTAGCTGGTCTAAAGATTCTAAAGTATCCTTGGTTCTTGAGGCTAATTCTGTTGCACGTTTGGATAGAGGGTCGTCACGGTCTTTTAATCTTTGAAGCATACTATCACATAAGGCTTCGGGATCTGTTATATCACCGTCTACGCCCCAAGATTCCTCTGGCGATAGACCTGCCGTGCACGGAGATGAGCCCTCGGCATCTGACGGTGTCTGAAGAGATCTCACAGATAAGGAAGCCGGTGGTTCTCCTCTCCGTCTTTTGTGTAGAGAAGTACCACTTGGAGGGAGATCGGTTATTTCTTTTTGCTCCTTCCGTGTCTGTATATCGTTTTTCTCATCATCCACTCGGCTGACCTCAATGACGTCATTGTTTTCTCTCTGGGAAGTCATCGTAAAATTGCAGATGTCGGTTTAAGTGTACTCTATATTTAGATGAAAATAAACGCACGTGTAGTCTCACTCGCCGATTGGAAGTACTTTAAAGGAATGCATTTTATAATACGCGACTACCTGGTATAGTTAATAACATTTTAAATGTTTGAATGTAAACCGATAACGCTGTAATGGCATATATCCAAATGGTATCGCATCAAAATCACTTGATATCAGTAGACATCGATTTATTCCTAGACCCGTTCACATTCTAGCAACACACAAATAACTGAGAAACACTTTACATTGTAGCACTGCTGTTGACGGGTTGGTGTTTATTTTACTGCTCTTTATTGTATCGATAATTCGCTATTTTTTTTATTATACAACTATTATTTAAAACATATTGAATGTTAAAGTTATATCAAGCCGATGAATGAAACACAAGTATTGGCTATTTTCATTTCCCGCCCATTGCGCCGGCGCATCACGTTGGGCGGGCGGCCACGGACTGCCTCGGAGAGTCACGAATATATACGAGGGCGTATTTTTAACTTGAAACTTTCTTCACGGCGTGCTAAGGCATTATAACCCGTATTCATATAGTCAAAGGGGTTTCTAAGTACCATTGGATTAGTATTATTAATACCTACTTTCTTGATGTTTGGGGCTGGAATCCCATTAACCTATATTTTTAATGGAAATAAATGAACGTTTTATGTTACTACTTTTTGCATGGTCAAAAGGAAGCTAAATGTGAATGATTGAGAACTGTGTCACCTTGTATAAAATCTAATTTATTTCTTTTACTCATAAATTTGGTTTATTGTAGACTACCGCAATATCCGCAAGTCAACTTTACATATATTAGGTTTACATTGATAAAAGAAAAACACCGGTTGAATCTATGTACTCGTAGGTTTTAGGTTATTTAAATAATTGAAGTTATTATTCGTCATAACCAAAACATGTGATAGAGTTATTTATTTTATTCCAGTTCTTATATTTATAATGCGAAATTGTGGATTCAATTAGCTCATATTTAATGTTAAGCTCTGGGGTGCAGATGTATGGAGATGCCAAGAGGTAGAGTCTGAGAACATCTTCTGCTATCGCCTTGCACTGTTAGATAAACGTAATCATTACCAAGGGAACCAAAATAAAATTACGTGATGTTGCCTGTTTATCGGTTTTTTACGGTTATCGGTTTGATTGTGAAGTTCCTCATTCCCCGTTCTACCACAGACCAGCGAGATACCTTGAGCGGTGGCATCCTTATGTGGTTGATATTCCATCAACACGCACGAAACGTTTTTTTTCCACGTTTCTGATACGCACCGCTAAGATGTGGAACGCCCTTCCGGCAACTGTGTTTCCTGCCACGTATAATATGGGTACCTTCAAGGCTAGAGTGAATAGGCTTCTTCGAGGCAAGCGTGCTCCAACCTAGACCTCATAATTGCTATGGTTTGCATAGATAATGGTTAATGATGCAGACTACGGTGAAACGCGCTTGCGTCTTGCGCTGCTTGAGATCTAAGATGGTATATGGCTATCCTGTTAGGGGTTCGGGTTCTACGCGATAGCGTACCGGAACGCTAAATCGCTTGCATGTCGCGACAAAGACGCGTCTTTGTCGGTAGGGTGGTAAGTAGTGTCCGTTGACAGCAGATCCGGGAAACGGCAGAAATTAGAAATTACCAAAAGAAAGCTCGTCGAAATTAGCTCTCGTTTTAATGATTCCTAATTAAGAAAAAGAAGGAGGTCATTCGCAATTCCATGGTTTGTCTGATGCGGTTGAGTGACTTGCGTTTTGGGGTTAGTTCTGCGTCGGTCTGAGATCAACTTTTGCAGTCTTTGTATTTATGAACTTATCGAGATACATCTCAAAGATTTCATTCAGATCTGCTTGGGTGTTTAACTAGCAGCCAAAAGGGTCTTACCAACTTTCATACTTTCTAATTTGCAATTATTTGGTGGTGTTTCTAAGACAGGACTCAGACTCAGGGCTAAAAAAAGCTTGTGAGTGAATTATTGCTCCAACCAGGTCGCTTTTATAATAATTTTAATTGATGTGAGATTGTGATTACAAGGTGATGGTGAAAAAAAATGACACCCGTCGAAGTTTGTTGTGGGTTTCTTCGTGCTGGTGAAGCTGGCAAATGCCAGCAGATCACAAGAAGACACCAGAGATCAGATCAAGAAAGAAGGGAACGCTCTAAGCATGCAGCTAAGTTCCAGAGCTCCTAATGCTGTTAACGAATATTTCTGGCGTTTCTACCTAAAAATAGGGTGTCAAAAAATGGTCTACTAACTTCCGATAGCATAAATCAAAATTTAATGCTTGTTCTAGACGCATGCAGCTTAGATTCTGATACTTTTTAATAATAGTTCTGTCGTTTTTACTCAAAGAAATTAAATTAAAAAAAATATTGGTAAACAATCCATAGTACACTAATACCTTTAAAAAAGATAATTTTTTGACATCTATTTTGTTTAGGTACAAAATGCCAGAACTATTCGCAAAAAGCATCAGGAACTCCAGAACTGCATGCGAAAATAACTCGAAAAAGAGAAGGTCGCGTTTGGACCCTTATAGCTCAATATTTAGTATTTCAAGAATTTATTTTATTTTTTTTCAAAATTTTTATAAATAAGAGTCATGGTCTAAAAAGGTTATAATAGAGGAATGAAAACGCTGGCAGTAAAGAATTCTTCTTACTACAAATAAAATTTGAAATTTGAAAATTCTTAGAATGTTTTTCAATCTGCCTATAGTAATCAGAAATTATTGACGTGCAGGACGGACGTCTTTTTTAACTTTTTTATTCCCATTTTTTTTTCAAAATTCTCAATAATGAACGTAATGAAAACTGGATCGTACTCGTAGTATGGTAAGTAAATTTGAATTGAATTAATATTTCGGAGATTTTCGATTTCAGAGTTTTTAAGGGGATTTTTGAGGGTTGAAAGAAAAATCGAATGTTTTGAAAATTGGGGCATTGTGGACCTAGTGGGGTGAAGCTTTCTTATAATTTGTACTAATTTGTCTTTTCTTAAAAAAGAGATGGTCCCAGAGCATAGATAAATCACGCTGCTCCAATGCAGGCTTGGCGATAACGATTATTAATGCATGTTAGTTATAAAAACCAGAACGAATGGCTTAACTTGCTCTCCGGGGCATGGGGCCTACTAAGATTTTTTACAGAAAAACTTAACAATGGGTACAAATTAGTCTGACTCTGTAATCGATCCAGGAACCTTGGGATCCGTAGTTATCAAAGAGGGAGTAAAATTCCATTTTAGCCCTAATTAGTAACATTATTTTTACTGAATAGGGTTCAATATTTGTCTAGCGGATGCCCGCGACTCTGTCTGCATTGGAATTCTGATTTCTTGTGACTAATTGTTTTTATCGCGTCGTACCCTGCCCTGCCACCCTGCGCGTACTCTGTTACGGGCACGTTTTAGCGAAAGATCATCATCGAGAACTTTGAAACTAAATGTTCAAATAACTTCGTGTGAAAGACAAAGTTTGTGTACTTTAAATATCGAAAGCAATAAAGTTGTATGGACTTATAGCATGGTGAACAAGCAAGAGCCCTCTACTCAGTGGCGTGCATATAGGGTATGCACACAGTATGCACAAAGCGGGCAGATGACACATGCAAAAAATCTTTAATAACAGTCAATCTTTAAAAACAGTATATTTGTATAATTTTTAAATGTTATTTATTGCACCACCTACCTCTTTTCTATGTTTTTTCCTTTTACGCCATTGGTTGCCTGGAAAAAATCGCTATGTAGCGATAAGGCCACCAAATTGTACTCTCTTGATTTGTATTTATATCTTTGTAACTAGTTTTTGTTTCTTTGGTGTACAATAAAAGTGTAAAAAAAAAAAAAAACAGTCCTAAAAACCTTCAGGTTAGGCATTGTAAGAGAAGCCTACCCTTTGGTTTTTATAACTCGTACGGGAGATTTTCTTGATTTTATATCATGAACAGTTACAACATAAGTACTTCTTATATTCTCCACATTAAACTCATAAAATCTCTCTTTTACTATTATATATCTTAACTCTTTTTCCTTTTCCTCTTTTTAAAATATCCCCAAAAATAACCCAAACGCCCGATCGCCGTCTTTTCTTCCTTCTCTCACTTTTTTTTCTTTTTCTTTCCCCGCGTCGCTGTAGTCGCCAGTCCTTTCAACTTTCGTGGCAGTACGTCTTATCAAATAATAATACTCATCAAATTTTTATCGAACATGGAAGGATATCAATCCTTCCATGATTCCAAATTAAAAAAGACCTTAGTCATCAGACTAAGGTCTTTTTTAATTTAGAGATACATTTTATTGTACATTATTTAGTATCGATAATGTAGCATAGAATGGCATTTTACTTTGACGTAAATGTAAGTAACCTTACATTCGTCCATCCTGACGCCGTGTATCGCCCCATACAGGCATCAGGGGATAACCTTACATTAGCATACCCTCTACGCACGCCACTGCTATAACTGCCTACAACTAGCGAAGCGACTTTAAGTCCCGCAGTGGCCTTGACATGAGCTTATTTTTAGCACGGAAGATACTCTATGATCTCGAGTTTGATGCAAGTGAGTAATGAATTAGATTTGGAAGGTAAACACGGGGGGCTGCGGCAGCGCCATGGAGCCCGAGGAGGAGCAGAAGAAGCTGAGCGACGACATGGTGGTGTTTCTGCGTAAGCGCAGCGAAACGGACGCGCCGCGATACACTGCCAAGCTAAAGACCTATGTCGACTTCCAGCAGAAGTGAGCCCTCCATTTATTTTTAAATTTACAACGGCTGTCATCTGACAAATATGGTTGTCACATGATTATCCTTAGTAGTTATTATGAAGTATATTGTACCTTTATTTGACCTATACCACAACTAAATCATCTTACTCACATCCTGGGGTAGCTGGAAGAGATCTCTTATAGAGATAAGCTTTCCTTTGTACACTTCATGTATCTTATGTTCACAATCACAATTTATGGTACATAAATAATAAATAAATAAATAAACCATATTTGTAACAACGCGAAAGTAAGCTCGATTGTTTCTAGCATTTAATTGATCCTTCAGTCGTACTTCTCATGTCTGAGGATTGTGACTACATCTTTACGATGGTATATCTCATCTCTGCTACCTCCAGCTGCTTGGAGAGTATCATACACGATGGTAGGTATCAAGAGTGCAGCGAATTTGGTCAGAACGCATCGTACTGCGGCCACATAATTTTTTCCTTCCAATTTGTTTTTATATTCCACTAACAGTGTTTATAACCTGCGACGGTAAACGCTGTAAGGGTATGACACTTATATTATACCCATACCCCTCCCCTAATGGTTTTCTACGCGACATCGTACCGGAACGCTTAGTCGCTTAGCGGCCATCTTTGTCGGTAGACTGATAACGAGCCACTGCTAAAGCCTCCCCTATGACTTCAGACCAGAGATATTCATTTCACGGACCTCCCAATTAAGTTAAACCACAGTGCTGCGTTAAGAAGGTAGTCAATAATTATAGTTTAGTTGTGTGGCCCCATAATTGCTATTATACTTTTCCCAGGCGCCGAAGGGCGGCGGCTGCACGCCGCAACTCTGAGCATATGCAATGCGGCAGAAGGACGTCGGCGAAGAAGACTAACGAAATTGATCAAAGGGACAAGTCTGGTGACAATTCGTACGTATTTTATTAACCTTCCATGCCGTGCGGTGACGTCAGATAAGAGTACAGTTGTCACCACTCAATTGATAAAGACGTGCCGCCTAACGATCCTCGTACGGGAATCCTTGTCGTTCGAGGCGGCTAAGCCTAGCTTGGTTGATTATTGCAGTAGTGGTTGGGCCAATCCTCCAGTTGGGACTGGCCTTTGGTCCAGCAGTGGACTGTTCAGAGGCTATTGATGATGATATTAACTCCTAAAGGCTTAAAAACTATAAGATAACATGATGCTGCATAACCACCGGATAGTGTTTCTCGTGTCATATAACATCATATTAAATTCAACATGGCTGATTGGACAGTTAGTATTACTAAAAATTTGTGTATCGAATAAGGCTCAATTTGATTTACGTAGGTTCTAAGCTATGTTTAACATAGTGAGGGGTTTTCTTGGGAAGATAATACGGTGGGCTCCCAGATCCTTCCGCATTAGTCTTTTAAGTGAATTAAATTCCACGTGGCCACTGGAAACCACCTTTGATTTCGGGATATTTAGCTGCCGCCCGATATTCGACATTGCTGCGCGTTTAGCACCACCCAGGGGCACCTGTAGGGTGAATCTCTAGAAGGATGGCTTTAAACGTTGCTCAAAGCCGAGTCAAATGGCACAAAATCGTCTAAGAAGTTGTAAGTGGAAGGGGTCACGACCCTCAGCAATGAGGAACACGACGTAGAGAGAGAAGCTATGCTTATTTCTCCATGAGCTTCTTTTCACAACAGCGCGCGCGTTTGGTTGGCTTCAGTGGAATCAATTCTGGAAGATATTTCAATTTCATTGACGGCATTAGTAGGTAGGTAGCCGTGCTGCATGTTAACATCCTAAGGGCCACAGAATTAAGAACATACAGAAACCGTGTACACGATTAATATTGAAGCATCAAAAACCATTCTACTTTAGAATGGTTTTTTCCCCCATTTCTTATAGAAAGCAACGCCAAGGTCTTATTTTGAAAGCTTTTGCACGTTTTTAGCGAGCAACGCGGTGAAGATGATCGGGTGAACAAAAAGCGTGGGGGACCTGTTGACAAAGGCTTCCACGGCCCCCGGTCGGCTTCGCACTCTAATGAGCCTGCGGACCGTTGTCCCATGAGGCGACGCGTCGGTCGACGCCGCCGCTCACGACGGGTATGTTTGCTTCAATACCACGTGGGCCCCAAGTCTTCTCTTAAAATTTTGTGTCAGTGGTCGATCAATGACATGAAATACTAATCTTCACTTTAATGAATAATAAATAAATAAACATACTACAACAACGCACTCATCGCCATCTAGCCCCAAAGTAGGCGTAGCTTATGTTGAAGGTACTAAGATGACTGATGAATTTCTTTATGAATAATATACATATACTTATAATTATTATAGACTAAGCCAGCTTTCGCTGACGCGTCTAAATCTATTCTTGTGCTCTGTCTTTTTGATGTTTATCCAGTCTATACTTAAACTGATTCTGAAAATATATCCTCAAAATTTGGAGTGTTATAATTCTAATGTAATATTTTATCAGTATCAATGAGATCGCCTCTTTCTCGCCTACTTTTGAGGGTGCTGAGTCCCAGGTTTGCAAGCCTTTGCCTCATATGAAAGGTTTCTCAATTCTCTTGGCAGTTTAGTGGCTCGTCTCTGAATTTTTTAAGCATTTCTAAATCCTTAACAAAAAAGGGACACCAGACTTGAAAAGCGTACTCCAATAAACACTACGGGATCGAATCCGTGAAATGAGGAGATCCGTAGAAGAACCAGAGTTACCGATATAGCTCAACGAGTCGCGAAGCTGAAGAGGCAATGAGAGGGGCACATAGCTGATGGAGCACATAGACAACGGAGAACCGATGGGTGTTCGGGTCCCAAGGTTATGGAATGTCGACCTCGCACCCGTAAACCCAGCGTTGGTAGACCCCGGACGAGGTGGACGGATGATATCAAAGTGAGTCGCAGGGAGCCGCTGGACCCATGCGGCACAGGACCATGGTTTTTGGAACTCCCTATAAAAGATCTATATCCAGCAGTGAAAGTCCATTGATGAGGCTCGTTGTGGAATGAATAAATATTTATATAAATGAATATAAATATACTAGGAAAATACACACATCGCCATCTAGCCCCAAAGTAAGCGTAGCTTGTGTTATGGGTACTAAGATAGCTGATGAATATTTTAATGAATATAATACACATAAATACTTATTACATACAGATAAACACCAATAAAAAAAAAATTATAACCCGTTCACCCACTTGGGGGTTGGATAGGATATGATGACGTTTTTTTTATTTCAGCGTCCCTACCGCCGCCGGCGTCGTCGTAGCCGTCGCCGTCGCAGTCGTTGCCGCCGTCGCCGCCGTAGCAGCCGTCGTAGACGTCGCCGCAGTTGCAGCCGTCGTCGTCGTCGCCGAAGCTGTCAACGTCGCCGCAGGCGCCGCCGTTGCGGATGTTAAAGGCAGCGAAACCATTGAAATTGCGTCAATTACCATATTGTGATTGGATGCACGCTAAACACAAACTAAAAAGCTTGAGATCGCAGGTTGTTGGCCTTGTGGAGCTCGCTTTGGACGTAAAAAATCATATTGCTACACTCAGTTTTTTCTAACTTATCTCACAATGTGAACAATCTTTTCAATAGGTACTTTTAAATGTTTTTTTTAGTGGGCTAAAATAAATAAAAACGAACACAAAAAAAGCGATTTTCTTTGTGTGTTTTCATCTCTTTGAAACTAAACTTTACATCACAAAAAGATTGCTTACATTACAAGTGAAGTAAGAAAATTGACTTTGTATCCTCGATAGGTATATTTATTAACGCAATTCCAGTGGTTGGTAGGAAATTAATTGGACGTGCGGAGAAGATTTCTAAAAATCATGCCATAAGTCCCGCGGAATTCTGGGAATCATTTCTGTTGGTTGGAAAAGTATTATGGATGCGCGAGATTTTTTAAAACCACCCCGCACGCTGTCTATCAACTATCAATCAGCAAATTTTTTGGGAGTCCTATTTTGGTTTTGACGTTTGTATAGTATTATTTTTTTCAATAAAATGCGTTTATTGCAAATTTACCTGTTCTTTAATTTCAAAGTCAAAGTCAAAGTCAAAGTCAAAGTCAAAAAATATCTTTATTCAAGTAGGACCATAGGTGGCACTTTTGATGCGTACATAAGAATTACACGGTAGTGAGATGATGGCGATAACCACATTCGTAAACTTAAAACTAAAGCTACCAGGGTTCCAAACACGTCCCGGTCTAAGAAGCCCACAACAAACTTAGCCGGGTGCAAGAGCAACCTGGTTAGAGCAATAATTTACACCCAAGCTTTTTTATCGTTTAAGTATACCTTTATACTATAATAGGACTTTTCTATAAGCTTACGTTTAATACAAACTTTGAACTTTTAAAGAGACATCTCCAAGATGTCAATTGGTAGTTTATTGTAGAATTGTATATTGTTTCATCACATGAACCCATTACCGGCCCACTACGGAGACGGATCTCCTTCGAACAGTGCGTGTTGCCAGTAATTATGGTACCGAAACGTGATCGCTGACTCTGGGTCATAAGATGGCTCAAATTCACTCGGCCGGCGATGGAGTCATCTATGCTCAGAGTAGATTTACGATGTCAGATCAGGATTGAGGAGATCCGTAGGCTGATGGACTTTTGGGGTCCCTAGGGACTTGAATCGCGACCCCGATTATTGCAGCGTTGGCGTTAGCGTTTGCGGTGCTTACCAACGAGTCTCTAGGAGCCGCTAGACCCAAGCGGCAATAGAATGTATATTTGTAACTCCTTACAGAATGCCCCGAGCAATGGACGTCCAGTTCATTGGTTGACAAGAAAGGTATTGATCTTTCTTTGTAATAACATGTGCTACATAAAAAAAAGTTTAATCCTAATCTTAGAGAGTGAGCAATATTCAGTAAAGCTAAAATGACTACAAATAATTGGAAATTTCAGGCGTTAATCATAATTTGTTCGAGGGTCTTCCTGCTTATGTGGGGCACTGTTGCTTCTTCGTGCGGACGTCCAACCGGTAGCAGAAGTTCCAGACGCTCGTTGGAAGGTCTGGATAAGAGATCACGTAGGCGAGCGTTGCAGTTCAGGGGAGTAGATGTCAGGGCCACCAGGCCGCAGTACTGGAAACAGACATAGATATTACGTGCTAGAGTTAGAGGATTTGGAATAAAACCTCATGTCGCAGATTTATGTCGCAGATTTATCGTTGTACAAAATGGTAGTCAAGTTTCAACCGAAGTCACTAGATTTCACATTTCATCACTTGTTTAACGGAGTCTTTTGACGTTTCAAAAAGGCTTTAAACCATCTTTGAGATAACTATCCCATAGAAGTACGGGGCCTAGAGCTTATTTTGTAACAACTAATCTCTCAAATTATGGTACCTAGCCGATGCTGATATTTGTATAAATAGAGAGATTATTGTATCCTTTTTAAATAACGTTTTATAAAAGAATTAAAGCAAAGACTAGAATTATTTGGCAGTTGCCTCGTGGTCTGACTGATTTGAACTGTAAGTAAGTCTAAGAGGAAATTAAGAAACTCGCCCAAAATATCAATGGTAAAAGATAGATACCTGAATAGCGGCCAAAAGGAAACCAGCTGCAATCGCAATGCTAATCTCGTTGTAATAATGCATCCTCTTCTTTCCATCTTCTCTCCATGAGTATGTCTGCCGAAATACCAGTATGAGAGCTGGTGCATCAGAAAGATATGGTTTCTTATACGAAGTTGCAAATGGCTTGAGGTCGGTCACCCATTGCCTTGACATTCTTCGTCTGTAGTTCAGTTCCTCCTCTTCTTCTACTATGTTCCTTATAGCTTCTTTCATGTTGGCGTCTTGGACGACTACGTACGTCCAGGGTTCAGTGTGAGCACCGGATGGAGCGGTTCCTGGAATTTAAAACAAATCAGATAATCTGGGAACTTTATTACAAGCTAGCTGTCCCCGCGACTTCGTCCGCTTTTGTTTTGTTTTTCGAAAAACATGTGCCTCATAAATGTTGCAGCAGTTTATGTATTTAGGGTAGCTAAGCCTGGTGTTAAATCGTCAAACACTTTCGTCCCCTCTCCCAAGAGAACTGAGCAAAATTTCGGGATTCCTATATTACTTCTAATACCTTCAGGAATATGTGTACAAATCGATTTAGTAGTTTTTGCATGAAAGCTTAACAAACAAACTTACATTCACATTTATAATATTAGTAGGGATTTTCGGATGAAATCTTCGAGATATAAATAAAAAATCCTACTAAAATTAATGATTACATGGAATCTATTCCATGACGGGTAGACAGCATTGCTCCGTGAATTGTTGAGATACTCTGAGAATATAGAATGACTTTTACTTCAATATACGCAGAGTATCACTATAGTAAACTACGTCAATATATCGTCTTTTATAATGTCATCTTTAATTCATTGTCTTATCCATAAATTATGTAGTTCTTTCCAGTTAGTGTAATTGGAACTGCCGTATTATAAAAAACTTGAGTATGTATTGCTCTCTTTATAGCTAAATATTAATATACTGTGAGATGGTGATAACAAAAATAAAAGGCAAAGCTTGTTTGTGCGCTCTTCCTGAAACAGGACGGGTTTGAAACCCTCCAGCAACCAGCTTTAGCCATCACCATACAATAATGGTAACATATATATAAGAACGCTTCATAAGTGACTGCAATAGATCTACCTACATGAATAATAGAGAAAATAGAGAAAAATATCAAAGAATTTGATTTGATCTCGCTAGTAACCTGGATCCTAATCGGATACAAGGCGTTTTTTGCGCTTTGACATTTGAAAGGTGCTGTCAGGTGGAATAACTATTCCGACTGTATGCCACGTTTATTTGCAAGGCTCTTAGAATACTTTTATTTATGAATATGGTCTTTGGCATGCGAAAACATTAACGCTTATGGGCCATCAAAGTGATTCTGTAACCATAATTGTTCATTTGGGCTTTTTTATGAAAGCATAAAGGCACGTAGATTTTTTTAAGCTACTAACTTTAAAACAATAGGTCGTAAACATACGTTTTATAATTCAGTTTTGCAATAGTTATATGCAAAATATTAATACATTCATGCATATGAAACATCGTAATATTATTTCAAAAGTACTTGCGATTGCACGAAGTGAGATCACATTTTGTTTTACTATAGTTAGTTATAATATTAAATATCAAGTCAATATACAGTACAATGAAGTCAATACATTTAGTACCTACTTATAGTTGAGAAGAATT
The DNA here is from genome assembly GCF_905163445.1 of Pararge aegeria. Classification (NCBI taxonomy): domain Eukaryota; kingdom Metazoa; phylum Arthropoda; class Insecta; order Lepidoptera; family Nymphalidae; genus Pararge; species Pararge aegeria. Next base: position 17,165,968 of record NC_053189.1, read on the forward strand.
AACAATAAGCAATAAATAATAAATTAATTGCAAAGGAATAAAAGACACAAGTGTGATCAAACATTTATAGTGCTTTAGTGCGAATATGATAAACTTTGAGAAACCAAAGATTGGGTTTATATAATTACTACCTATCCCCGGCGAACTTCGTACCGCGGATCTTTTTTTTGGATGATTCATTATCCTATTCCGGACGAAGAGAAATCCAAACAATCAAATATAAAAATTGGTCCAGCCGTTCTTGAGTTATAAATGGTGTAACTAACACAACTTCCTTTTATATATATAGATTATCCCTATTCATGTATAACCTACTTTTTCATTTATTTGTTTCATTTGTATTAACACCGCGCAGATATTATTATTTATTTTGATCCAATGCATGTTCAATCCTAACAACCATGAATAATAAAAATATAGCTGACGCAGAAAGTATATTTAAAAAGCACGAAAGTAATTATTATAAAACTCCCTTTGTAGAACAATAAAGAAGTTTTGTAAGTCCCAAAGAATATAATCAAAACTCTACCAATAAAGTCTCTGGTACCGAGTCAGTCATTTTCACAATGTTGACAAGTGCAATATTTAAATTTTTATTATTGTATTTTTCAATTATTTTTATGTTGTCACCTATTAAATTATGAGACTCAGGATGATGGAACTTTGGAATTATATTTTTAGGAAAACTGTTCTATACCCTTTAATAGTTATCGCGATATTAATTTACATTTATTTAGAGATATCTACGCATTCTGATCCGGAAATATTTTTACCGTTGGAAATAGATGAAAATTTAATAGAGGTTCCAAAGCTTAATGCGACAAATTACCACAATAAATAAGAATCAGAGAGTTTAGAATATTAACAATTATGGTAGTGAAATAGCTCTTGTAATTATAGTTCAGGTTCATGATAAAACATACTACCTAGAACAGCTTATCAACTCTCTAAAACAAGCAACCGGTATAAGCAAAAGTTTGCTGATATTTTCCCACAGTTATTGCGACGATGATATCAACTCACTAGTTAGAAAAATATCATTTGCACAAGTGATGCAAATCTTTTACTGTACAACTGCATCCTATCGAATTCCCAGTGAACGATTACAAAATTTGTGATGACCTTATTAACTGTTATAAAGGAAACCGAAACCCAATATTTATGCAACCAAAACATCATTGGTGGTGGAAACCCGTCTTTGTGTTTGACGAGATTCGTATCCTGCAAAATTATAACGGTTCGTTGCTTTTTCTCGAAGAGGATCAATATGTGACTAAGGATTTCTTCTATATTGTAAAAGTTTTGGAAAGGTTACTTTCAGTGAGCTATCCAAATTGTGATATAATAGGCTTAGGTAGAAACAATCGTACATTTTCAGCGTATAATATGAAACATGTAACAATAACCTTGAAACCATGGGGACCATCTGATTATATAGGAGTTGCATTTAATAGAAACGACCTGAACACGATGAGTTCTTTATCCGAACATTACTGTCGCTACAGTGATAGTAGGTGGATCAACTCTGTTATCAATTTATCAAGAAATTCTATTCCAAGCGGTTTTCTTTTATTGTCAATAGACAGTGCAAGAGTTTTTCGTTTTAACGAGTGTCCAAGAAATAGAACTAGTTGCCATATGGTGGAAAAAGTTGAGTCGAAGGCGTCGTCAAAATGATTGGTAGAGGGCTCTACCCGCAGAACATAGTTATAAGGGAGACAAGAGATCAGGAGATTATGGGGCCTAACGGAGAATGGCATGACGCAAGAGATCAAGAGCTTTACCTTTATTACAGTAATTCTTATTTAAAAGAATTGAAAGAATAAATAGAATATCCGTGTACAGTTCTTGTTTCCATCAATGACGATAATCAATTTCAGCTATTGTTCTGAATATGTTGTAGTTAATTTTATCATTATGGCGAAGGTCATAATATATTTACTTCAATTAGATTTAAATAATAGCAGACCTTGATTACATTAGTTTCTGAATAACATATGTAATGTATAATGCATATATAGAATTACTATATTTGTCTGCGTTTATTACGCTTTTTTGCAAATCACGTGGGATACGTTTGTGTTGCTACTTCCCTCCCTTTCAATTAACTTAACGCCAAAAATCTATTGATTGATTTTTTTTATTCCACTACAAGTTAGCTTTGACTGCAGTCTCACCTGGTGGTTAGTGATGATGCAGTCTAAGATGGTAGCGGGCTAAACTGTTAGGGAGTATGGTAGTCATACCCCTGATCGGTTTCCACGATCACTAAAGTCTTTGTCGGTAGGGTGGTAACTAGCCCCGGCCAAGAGAAAATTCAGAAATTATAAATTCCTAAATTTCACATTTATAATTTTAGTACGGATATAAGTAAGGACTCTAAAAAACGATAATTATTATATCTTTGGTAAATAGCATCATGCATCTAAGCAGCATTGCTGTGTTTCGGTCTGAAGGGCGTGGTTGCCGGTGTAGGGTTACATGCATATGAGGGTTGTTGATGGACACAGAGCGTTACGTTGCAAGATGTCTTCCTTGCATGCCCTGCCAAGTGTTATTTATATAAGTGTTGTTGGTCCGTCAATTATTACTGTAATAAAATGAAAAAAAAAAAAATTATAACCGATTAGTTACGAAGTAGAATATGACGAATGAAACTGAGAACATCAAATCGCTCCCTGACAGCTAAAAAATACGGAAACTACTTAAAATTCTGTAACATACCTGCAGTCTTTACAATGTTATCCAGCACTTCCTGGGGTATAGGCTCGGTGCTAAAACTCCTCACTGTCCGCCTCTTGGCCATCAGCTCATAGTAGTCTATGGACCTCTGGAGAATTTCTTCCATCGGGCGTTTAATTGGCTTGTAGGGTATGTGAGGTGTATCTTCTGGAATGGCAGGCACCAACCAATCGGGATCGTCTTCGTCATCGGGATGTTCTTTTTCTGAAAATATTTTTTTTATATATTTAACGCTTCTTTTTGTCAGTTATAAGTTAGCTATGGACTGAAGACAAAACTTTGTGATGTCCTTCAGCATAAACAATTTCAAATAAGGTACACTTATTATGTTGAAAAATTTATTGAAATTCGCATAGAGTTCTTCTCGCCATTATGTAAAAGATAAGTCGTTAAGAAGATTTTATACATAAACTGTTTTATCTGAACGGTTTTTGATATCCCGATTGCCATTCTAGCCACATTAGTTTCTCTTCTGATATAATAATTATGATTCAAATATTGTGTAGTGATGCTTGAGTTTCTTTTGATACCTTCACTTTGTCTTTCCAGTATTGTCACTAGATGGCACTCATTCAATTACATACAAATCAACTTTTTTTCTATTCCACTACATGTTAGCTCTTGACTGCAATCTCACCTGGTGGTAAGTGATGATGCAGTCTAAGATGTTAGCGGGCTAACCTATTGGGGAGTATGGTAGTCATACCCCTAATCGGTTCGCACCGGAACACTAAATCGCTTAGCGGCACGTCTTTGTCGGTAACTAGCCACGGCCAAAGCCTCCCAATAAAACAATAAAACAACAAAGGACTCTGGTATACCCTGGAGATTAAATAGTAACTAATTAGTAAATGACAGTGTTTGGTGAAGTGGCACTGACCCAATAAGATTGTAACGAGTTAACCTTTACAATGTACATACGCAATTTGATTAACAATCATTTACCAAGAGTTCAAAGTTACTTTGAACAATAGTGTCAAATGTCATTGTAAAATGATAGTCATAATAAAACACACGAGTGTGCAAAAGTTGTTATTATGTCCTATTTTGATAACAGAAAAGCAGGAAATATAATACTCAATCGGTGAATAGATTAAAGTCAGTTGAAATGTCGAATTTATTTTTAGTATAATTAATACAGTTTTGTAAGCAGTTTTGAAACACTGGCTCGGCGGTCTAGTGGTCCGCATGTTTAGATACGGATCAGGAGGTCCTTATTTCAATTTTACGGTTTGAGTCAATTATTGGAAGTTATTTGAATTTTCTGCAACAACTGAAGTAATATAAAGGAAAACGGGCAGCAGCGTCCTCCCAAAATGAAAAATAGTTTATTCTTAAATATTTTTACCGTTTGTAAGTTTGGACCTTCTTTTAGATGTAGTAGTACTACACCTGTATCAGAACACTCTGCTCTTCCATGACTATATCCGTTATATACGAAAACTAGAACTTTGTACTTAATTTAAAATCAAAAATTAAATTTTTTATCTTAATAAATTAGGATTAAATATCATAATTTATCAAGAAAAAAAAAAATAACATAACATCAAGTTATGTTATTTTTTTTTCTTGGTTATGTAAGTATCTATTTTAGGGTTTATTTCATTTTAAATTGCTTTTGTTTAGCGGCAAAATATCACAAAATTTGGTGGTAAACAAAGATTGTCTTTTGTGTTATGCTTGCTGAGTTAGCCTTTAAGTGGTGTGTACAGCATTATAAAACAATTGTTAAATGTGTCCATATATTAAGATAGGTTGTATAGACGTTGGATTCCTAATAAATTAATAAATTTTTTTATGAGAAATGTTGCAAAAACTGCATTAAATATCTTTTTTGAGAGCGTGTGAACATACGGCTACTTTTTGAAGTTGACTCATTCGCGTACGAAGTCGCGCGGGTACGCTAGTAATATATAAAAGAAACAATACATAGAGCAAGTTAGAGTACAATTTACCGGCCTTATCGCTACATAAGGGACAAAATTACACACACATACCCCACACATACGTAAGATTACCCCTTTTACACTAAACCTAGGAATCGCCTTAATTGGTGAAAGGTAATAGACATTACTTACTTGTCCTTCGTTAGGGTATAAGAATCATTCCATGGACAATAGGATCAATTCCATGACTGGTGCACAGCATTGTTTCGTGAGTTGCTGAGGCACTGGGAGAATTTTTGTATTGCATTGGCATTACCTCAGAGCATGTCCTTAGATATAATTGAAGGGTTTAAGGGCTAAGCCGCGAATAAATGAATGGGGCTAACAAATGCGAAAAAGATTTTTCACATCCCACTAGAAGTTCCAGAGACTAGAGAGTTGTATAAACAAAAAAATAAACTTCAGTTTTAGGTATAGATAATATCCAAGGTCTCGCGGTTTTCATACATTACGTAGGTACAACCAGTATGTTCTGACTTGTTTAATACGAATCCTTGGTTTTATTCGATTTGATAATACAAAATTACAACATTATGTTTTTATTTTACTACAACCAGCGTTTATTTCAAGTTGCTCAACGACTGAACTATTAACTGGGAATGTTTTTTTTCTATATATTTCTGTGATAGGTAAGAAAAAGGTCGTAATGTGGGTAACGCCCGCAGGTTTTTTGTCCCGCTTTGACATTCACATCTTAGAAATTAATAAAATAATATATTTAAAAAAATATATTTTAAATCTTTATTACTTCATAGAAACCAGTGGCGGGCAAAGGAATTCGGACCAGGGTAGTAGAAGTAAAATGGCATAAAATAGCTAAATACTTCTTCGTTACCAATTATATTAACTATTAGGGTAGGTGATGACCTATGGTTCAAAAACATGGTCGTTAACTATGGGCTCACTCAGCGGGCGATGGAGAAAGCTATGCTCGTAGTATCTTTACGCGATCAGAAATGTGGAGATCGTAAAAGAACCAGAGTTACCGACATGGCTCAACGAGTCGCGAAGCTGAAGTGGTAATGGGCCGGGCACTTTGTTCGGAGAAAGGATGGACGTTGGGGTCCCAAGGTGCTGAAATGGCAGCCCCGAACTGGTAAGCGCAGCGTTGGTCGAACCCCAACGAGGAAGACAGACAATTTCTTGTAGTAAAAACTATGGCAGTGATGGCAAAAACTATTAGCGTTTCGGGTTTCACAGATAACCCTCAGAGACAGAAAATAATGTACCTCTTAAGCCTGTGAAGAAATATTTCGGTTTTTGTGTAGTTATAGCCAGTTTTCTGCCATTGAGAAACAATGGATTAATATAATATTTTGCACGCCTCATAAGCGAAGCGTTGAGGTTGTGCTCTGCTCTCGACATTTCAAAAAAAGCAGTTTTCTCGAAACTGAAATTGATTTTTTGTTATTTATATTGCACTTACAGGTTAATTTGAGTACACTAATATCAAGTCAAATAATTTGTCAGGCACATAAAATACATTTCAATAACAATTTTTTTGTTTAACATAGTAAATAATAACATTAAACATAATCTTTTCTGGACGTCCGTGTATGGACGGGTGTATGTGGCATCAAAATTGGTCGAAAAAATGATCGTATCGGAATATTTTTTTTTTAATTATCTAAAGTAACACACGACATAATTTCTTAGTTAATATTAGCGTTCAATTCACTGTCGTTAAATTTCCATGTAATTATTCTAGCTAATATTAATTGTAATTCTCAATGTGCAATCATTATGACATTCCCGTGTCTTGTTTACAAAAAAAAATAATAATTAATATGAAAAAAAAAATTGTAATGAGCATTGAAAGTTTCAGTTAAAAAAAATTCATTTTTATTGTGAAAAAAATGAGATTATGAGGCGTGCACTTTTGGATTTTCCAAATTTTTTATAACTTCTGGTAAAATAAATGTATAGGTAGGTAAAACGTAGAGAACAAAGCATTTCATACACGCCATGTAATTATTCTAGCTAATATTAATTGTAATTCTCAATGTGCAATCATTATGACATTCCCGTGTCTTGTTTACAAAAAATGAATAATAATTAATATGAAAAAAAAAATTGTAATGAGCATTGAAAGTTTCAGTTAAAAAAAATTCATTTTTATTGTGAAAAAAATGAGATTATGAGGCGTGCACTTTTGGATTTTCCAAATTTTTTATAACTTCTGGTAAAATAAATGTATAGGTAGGTAAAACGTAGAGAACAAAGCATTTCATACACGCATGCCAAATTGGTGACATGATTACACCAGGAAGTTCAAACACATTACCTAATAATACTTATTTTACAACTAGGCAGGTAGTTCATCCGCTCATATAATATCCAGTACGTCTCCATGGCGCAGTGGCGACTTCGGTTTGATTTCAGGCAGGGGCAATTCGGGAATTTCTGTATTTCTCTGGTCTGGTTTGGCAGGAGGATTCCACCTTGGCTAGTTACCTTGCTTACCGACACAGACTTGTTCACCAGCGATTTTGCGTTACGTTACGATGCCGCGTAACCAAACTTGGGGGCATATATTATATATATATAAAAATAAATATAAGCCCCAAAGTAAGCGTAGCTTGTGTTATGTTAGGTACTAAGATGACTGATGAATATTTTTAATCTAGTCTAGTATTAAGGACTACGTCAACGATAAAAATGCTTGGGTGTAAATTATTGCTCTAACCAGGTTGCTCTTCTAATAATTTTAAATAACATTGTGAGATGGTGATAACAAAAAAAACACCCGGCTAAGTTTGTTGTGGGCTTCTTCTTAGACCAGGACGCGTTTGGAACCCTCGTAGCTTTAGTTTTAAGTTTACGAATGTGGTTATCGCCATCATCTCACTACCGTGTAATTCTTATGTACGCATCAAAAGTGCCACCTATGGGCCTACTTGAATAAAGATATTTTTGACTTTGACTGATATATATATATATATATATATAAATAAATATAAGCCCCAAAGTAAGCGTAGCTTTTGTTATGGGTAGGTACTAAGATGACTGATGAATATTTTTATAAATAATATACATATAAGCACCCAGACACTGAAAAACATTAATGTTCAACACTCAAACATTTTTCCAGTTGTGCGAATCGAACCCACGGCCTTGGACTCAGAAAGCAGGGTCGCTGCCCACTGCGCCAATCATGGGCCGTTATGGGCTTAACATAGCTTCTATACCCCTAACTGGTGGGTCCGCCACCATCTAATTTATTTAAACATAATTTAGTTGATCTTTTATAATTTTTTTATTTTATTTTATTTATCAACATTTAATATGTTGATCGATGATTTACCTACTAGAGGCTTTTACGTAAGCTTTTTAATATAAATACATTAATTTATGAAATTATATAACTTATATATATATATTATATTATGAAATCATATAAATGGAAACAAACCTGTTTTTTCCGCATAGATACCCAAACTTAAATAGCGAGTGCATTAAAAATGATTTCTGAACTTTTTAATATTTTTACAATAATTCATCATCAAATCATTATTATTTATTTAATATACTACGACAATAAACACACCGCCATCTAGCCCCAAAGTAAGCGTAGCTTGTGTTATGGGTACTAAGACGACTGATGAATATTTTTATGAATAATATACATAAATACTTAGAATATACATATAAACACCCAGACACTGAAAAACATTCATGCTCATCACACAAACATTTTCGTCAATCCGCCGTCACATCAAACATAGATGATTTTTTTACCGTTTCTATTAAGATTGTACGAAAACCTTCGTGGGCTAGTCCGACTCATACTTGGCCGGCTTTTAAACTTTATCTAGTTCGATAAGTGGGTAGGATCAAAGTTGACGAGTTTACTTATGTGTTATTTTATAGTTCACTGTTATAGCACTTATTGTATTTACAATATGATCTTAAATTAAATGACACACTGAGTATTATATATTGTTGCATTGTCCGTTTGCTTAGCATGTTTCCGGTCCCGCAAACATTCAAGTAGTTAAATATTTAATTAGGATACATAATATTTTACTTTTAAATGGATGATTATTATTTTATTATAAATCTACTGCGTTAAAAAATATTTTTTCGCAGCGACCCTGCTTTCTGAGTCCAAGGCCGTGGGTCCGATTCCCACAACTGGAAAATGTTTGTGTGAAGAACATGAATGTTTTTCAGTGTCTGGGTGTTTATATGTATATTATAAGTTTTTATGTATATTATTCATAAAAATATTCATCAGTCATCTTAGTACCCATGACACAAGCTACGCTTAATTTGGGACTAGATGGCGGTGTGTGTATTGTCGTAGTATATTTATTTATTATTTATATAATCGATATCCCTAATTAACGAGTCTACCTGTTAAAGCATGGGAACATAGAATAGGAGAAGTTTACCCCCGTTTATTATTACACATATATTATTCGGATATTATTTCCACTTGTGCGCCAGTGCTCTATGAGCTGATAAAGTTGTGGGAGAAGATAATTTTTTATCCTTCCCCTGCAAGGCTAGCACAGGGGGGGGGACTCACAAATTATGTCCCCCGATTATATCCCCTGACAAGGGATGTAACTAACATATTAGAATACTAGAACCATAGATACATTTTTATCCTTTTCCCGGGGAGATAATTTGATAAGGGATAGATATGCTAAGTGCAAAACGCTTTCATTAAAATGTTTAGAATAAAAAAATGCTTTAAAAAGTCATGTCACGATCACGATCTTGCCATTATCACCCAACCATAGGTGACCATGAGGCTCGATTTACTATAACTATATTAACACTAATTATATAATTGCAACATTTTATTTATTTATTATGTAATTAACAGTATTTCTGATTTTTTATAATTTTTTAGTATAATCATAATTTTGCTCTATATCACTTTTATAACCTAGTTTAATGGGAACCTGTGTTTCACTTTATTTATTTCATTATTTTTATTTATCTATTTAGTTTGCCGTATCGTCACTCGGGTCTCAGCTGAAAATCAGCGGCATGCATGTTCTTAGGTACAATGCATGGCAAATGCTGAGCTGTACACCCTTTCCGTCTGGTGTTACACACAGACATTGTATGTTGTATACTATGTTGTTACTGTATTATTATAAGATGTACTGTTTGTAACACTTAACATGAATAAATGTTTTATCTTTCTTTCTTTCCACATAATTTGCACATTAAGCTTAAAAAAGCTACCAACCTCTTCCGCCATCATGGATTGCGAATTTCTTCTTAGCGCCAATTCTATTTTGAGTTGCCTCCAATCTATTCTTGTGGAACATCGTAAACGCAACGAATAAAATTATCATCATACTATAAACGATGAAACAATTGCTTTCCAGAATCTGTACAGTTAACGAAATCACATTCATGGTTTTTTTTTAATTATATTATCACTCGCGCGTATCTTTTTAATTTCTAATTAGAAACACAGGCATCGACTCCCAACGCACGCGACCAACTAGTTTGTTGTCATAAATAAATTCTTTATTACAATTCAATTTGCGGTCATTATGCACTGTCTCATCGGAAAATGTGCTTTATCACAAGGTCTTAAGTTGCGGTAAATGTGAAATTCATTTTCTAGAATGAAACAAAGGTTGGTAAATCATGTGCTATCGAAGGATGCATGTATGAACGACCTTGACTTACGTTGCAGACGTAAAAAAGGAAGTGCGAATTCCGCGGGGCCGTAAGGCTCTGTGGGGCTTTAACAGTAAGTAGTTGCCCTACCAAGAGTTGAGTATCGACTATCGATAGATAAGTATTACTATCTCTATCGATAAGTAGATATTCTAAATTGTATTGTGAATAAAAACTAGTAATAAAAATACGCTGATAAGTTATCGCTTACTTTGCAATCGAAATATGAGTCGGATATCTTTAGTGTATTGCAAAAGCAATGACATAATTTCATATCGTCATTATTATCATTATCCGCAGCCTATTCCCACTGCTAAACACAAGCCTCACCTCTCATACAAGATATGGTTTTAGAGCATAGACCCACCCTACTGCTCCAATGCGGGTTGGTGGGCTTTGACGACTACTACCACAAGTAAATATATTAAATAATTATGCTACGACACTTGTGTTATGGGTAGGTGCTAAGATGACTGATTGAATTTAATGAAATATTATTTATTTTAATTCATTATTCATCAATAACATATATACTTATAATATACATATAACCACCCAGACACTGAAAGACATGAATTTTCCAGTTGTGGGAATCGAACCCACGGCCTTGGACTCAGAAAGCAGGGTTGCTGCGCACTGCGCTAATCGGCTGTCAAAAACGGTTCATCCGTTTGGAAAATATGATGAACATGAATATTTGTCAGTGTCTGAGTGTTTATCTGTATATTTTTTTAAATTTTGTATTCACTTTATTGCACAACCAAAAAAAATTGGTATAGGTACAATAAACAGCTTTCTCAGTACCTATAACACATGCTAAGGCCACCTTTGGGCTAGATACGTTTTGTTTGATTTGAAAGTTGGAAGTGTTCTTATCCATGTTTGATGACATTCGGTCCAAGATGGCCGCCTACACAAGATGGCGAATTACATTTTTCTTTTTTTTCAACACTCCCTTCAAATGGGTATCAAATGAATGGGCTTGTCTTGTGTTAACCATATTGAAATTGGGGTTTTTTTATTTGTATTTATATTCTTTAAAGGAAGTCCGTAATAAAATATGTATGACCGTTTTATAAAGTCTAATCACCCTACGTGATAGAGACATTTTGAGTACTTATTTAGTTTTATATACTTATAAGCAAAACTCTGAACGACTTCCTATTTTTATTAATAATCAATCGTAACATTCGGCGATAGCCCGAACCTTTGGAAATCATTTCCGTTCTTAATTTATGCAATTAAAATATCATTTACTTAAACTGGTAAGAAAAACATCGTGAGGAAAACTGCATGCTTGAGTTCTCTATAACGTTCTCAAATGCGTGTGAAGTGTAATAATCCGCACTGGGCCAGCGTGGTAGAGTCCTGCCTATAACCGTCCAATCTATGAGATGAGACCCATGACTGTTAGTGGACTTTTTTCTGTAATAACGCTGGCACCGACGCTCTTCATACTGGAACACAGCATTGCAACAATGACGGCCGATTGGCGCAGTGGGCAGCGACGTCGGTTCGATTCCTACAACTGGAAAATGCTTGTGTGATGAACATGAATATTTTTCAGTGTCTGGGTGTTTATATGTATACTCTAAGTATTTATGTATATAAAATCTATATATATATAAAAGAGAAAGTGTGTGGGTATGTTCCGTATAGGCTACGAAACGGTTGGACCGATTTCAATGAAACTTTCAGGAAATCTCTGAATTGACCTGGCGAGTAATCCTGTAAAGTTTGGTGACGATCGGAGAGATCTGTCTTATACAGCTTTTATTAAAAATTTTATGATGTAAGTTTATTGTTTCAATAAAATAAAGCAAAATCTAGCCCGGCGAAGCGAGCTGGGTACGCTAGTTATTCATAAAAATATTGATCAGTCATCTTAGTACCCATAACACAAGCTACGCTTACTTTGGGGCTAGATGGCGATGTGTGCATTGTCCTAGTATTTTTTTTTTAAGTTTATTATTAATGCTGCTTAGCGGCAGAAATAAACATAGTGATAGTACTTCCCCGAACGAGCTCCATCACTGGTAATGAGTTATTAATGATAATAATAATGTAGATGACGCTACTAAAATTATTAATGTGAAAGTGAATGTTTCGTTAGTTAGTTTTATTATTTATTAACTATGCCTTTTATTCCACTACAAGCCTTTGTGCGCTACAAACTGCACAGCTAACTCGATCGAAATTTTTCATGCTACCTGCATGAAAAATTACCTGCTTGCATTCTGGAGATGGACGAAGGATACTCTTAGCGCTGGTTCAGACACTGCGGGAATCGCGCGATTAAAGAATCGCATGGAAATCGCGCGGGTCTTATTTATATGAGTTATAAGTAATCCTTCAGACATAACCGCGGTGGTAATCAAGCCGCGTGGTTACCGCAACCAAAACGCCAGAAAATAGAATCGCACAGCTCCCGCCCGTCCCGTCACAGCTCGTGAGTTCGCCAAGGATCGTTTCGACACTGAACTATTTATTGATGAAGTGAAGAAGAGACCTGTAATATGGGATCTTCAGTGTGAAAATTAGTCAAATAAAATTATAAAGAACCGAGCTTTTTTATTTTTTATAGTACATTCTTAAATTGGGATATAGCTGTACGAACTGACCATGTACTAGTCGGACACTTAATATTGGATGCACCCAATACCGCCTTTATCTTTTTTTTTTTAAGGAGCAACCACAGGAACACACACTTCTTCGTCTACCTCCATTTCAAACTGACGTTATGCCCGCAAGAAAATTGCATAACAACCATCACAATTTTGCGGGTTCAAACCGCGCGATTCGTAACCGCGCGGTTCTTGCATGTCTGAACTAGCGCTTAACCCGAGAAAATGGAAACAGAAAGTAACGCGGACATCGTCGCAGCGAAAAGCTTGTAATCCAAAACTGTACAAATAAATAGTATTATTAATTCAATACTAATCGCATATAATAACGTGTTTACTTATTAATAGGTACTTAGGACAGAACCTGTTTATTTTTTTTTGTGGTTGATTCTACCATGCTGTTATTTTGGTTGTAAACGAATCCTGCCGTATACAGGTCATATTCTTTTTGTACTGCGAGATCTGTCCCCAGGTTCTTTTTTGGGATTGCAAGAAGTCTGTCCGTTTTGCAGTCAGTGCAACTATTACGAAAGAAAGATAATATAAACAAACAAAAATCATCATCATCACATCAACCATGATTGACAATGGCGGAGTGATTCACAATGGTGTGTGTGTGTGTGTGGATTCGAAATGTTAGTAGCTGTGAACCTTACGGGTTTCAACAGCGTCACCGGTGGGTCGGGGCGAGCGCGTAGCGTCGCCTGATGAAGGGTTTTGAGCCCCAGGGCTCGATGAATATCGGGGTGACGTCTCCTGCGAGACTCGGACCTCGGCTTAGGCGGACGTCGGAATTTGGAGGACTGATCGGACGGTGATTAGTCCGTACGTCCCCGTGGCCGTGGATTGTGTCCACGTCCGGGTGACGTAAGAAATCGGGGAAAATTCACAATGGTTGGCCGTGGCACCGTCTTGTACTAGTGGGAAAAAATCTATTTAGCGCGATTTACATTTCACGCAACTACAACTAACGCCATCTAGTGTTAGCGGGTCAGTAATGCGTTTTATTGTAATGTTACAATAATAGTTTTAGACAATTTTGGTTTTGTATCGCTGACTATGTATAACTCGCTTTCAAATAAAAAAACGAACATCTTAGCTTTATTATTAGTATGGCAGATAGGTACATAGGCGCCTACCAGTGCCAATAACCTATGCAGGTTTCCCCGCCATTAGGCCAAGGCACGCCGGAACTGACAGCCAGTTCTAAGCGTGTTGTAAGCAATAAGACGTGACCACTGACACAAGTTCTAGGATATGCCCAATCCTGATCAAAGGAATTGAATTAAATTAAATTAGTAAAACCTCAATGGGACTTATGCCAGCTTTCATTAACGACGTAAAAATTAATACCTTTATAAGTAACGCCTAATCTAAAGAGATTCCTTGATATCCATCAACTTGCATATATCTGTATATTATAAGTAGTTATGTATATTATTCATATTAATATTCATCATTCATAACACAAGCTAAGCTTGCTTTGGAGCTAGATGGCGATGTGTGTATTGTCGTAATATAGGTATTTATGTACCCATAACACAAGCTACGCCTACTTTGGGGCTGGATGGCGATGTGTGTATTGTCGTAGTATATTTATTTATTTATTTATGAATTCATAATAATATTCATCAGTCATCTTAGTACCCATAACACAAGCTACGCTTACTTTGGGGCTAGATGGCGATGTGTGTATTGTCGTAGTATATTTATTTATTTATTTATGTATTCATAATAATATTCATCAGTCATCTTAGTACCCATAACACAAGCTACGCTTACTTTGGGGCTAGATGACGATGTGTGTATTGTCGTAATATAGGTATTTATGTACCCATAACACAAGCTTACTTTGGGGCTAGATGGCGATGTGTTTATTGTCGTAGTATATTTATTTATGTATTCATAATAATATTCATCAGTCATCTTAGTACTCATAACACAAGCTACGCTTACTTTGGGGCTAGATGGCGATGTGTATATTGTCGTAGTATATTTATTTATTTATATAACTTTTCGCAAATAGTTATCACCTAAGTGATAGTGAAACGTATTGTTCTATAGACACCATCTAAATCATTAGGCTTTCGATTAAGGCGATTCGTACCTTTAATGAATACGGGCTTTTGACAATCATAATGTCTGTGTGCGACGTGTATTGAAGAGTGAAAGAATTGGTAAATAATATTATGGCGATAGTTTTCGGCCTTATCACTTTTAAGCGATAAGGCCGCCTATTTTACCTTTTCATTTTTATTTTAATCGTGTTTTTTTTGCCCTTTTGCTTTGTTTTTGGTGAACAATAAAGTGTATTTTTTTATTTGGGCCATCTGCCTCCGTACATTATTATTATGAAATAAAATCGGTATGTATAGTCTAAATGGGCTCGTATTTTGAAAACAATCAACTATCGATTGTATCGCTATTGTTCTAGTAGTATAATGGACAATGCAAACACGTTTTGTATGTTAATTGGTGTCGAAATATTTAAGATATGTGAGAGGCTTACTTAGTTAAATATTTTAAAGTTCGTTTTAATGTAAGGTTTAAAAAGCGGTGATAAACTAGTGCTGCAGTTCCAAACTTTATTAAGCAAAACGCAAAAAGCAAATCGCAGTCGATTCTCCCAAATGTGATGTAGGTATTTGGTGAGGTAGATGTTTTTCACATACCAATGGCGTGTGTTCGGATGTGATTAGGATTCACATTGTGTGTAACGATGGGGCTGACATATCGGTAACCTATAAAAATCCCTTAAATAAATTGATTACAAAAAAAAACTTTTTAAGACAGTGCACTTACTTGTAATGAAATTCGACACGGCTGCGCCCTAATTTAGCTAGTTAAAACATATAGATAGAAAATCTAAATAAAACATCCGTATTACAGTCCAAGATCCAGCTGCAGGATTTCTGAGTTCATCAGTTTTTTGCTGAAAACCAAATTTTTGTGTATATTTATATTAAGAAGAGTATATAATTACCAATTAGACCGGCGGGCAGGCAGGTGGGTAGACGGGCAGGCAGTCAGGCGGGTAGACAGGCGGGCAGGCAGGTGGATAGACGGGCGGGTAGACAGGTGGCTAGACAGGCGGGCAGGCAGGTAGGTAGATGGGCGGGCAGGCAGGCGGGTAGGCAGGCGGGTAGACGGGCGGGTAGGCAGGCGGGTAGACGGGCGGGTAGGCAGGCGGCTAGACAGGTGGGCAGGCAGGTGGGTAGACGGGCGGGTAGGCAGACGGGTAGACCAGTGGGCAGGCAGGCGGGAAGACAGACGGGCATTCAGGCGGGCAGTCAGGCGGGTAGACAGGCGGGTAGACAGGCGGGCAGGCAGGCGGGCAGTCAGCAATTTTTAACACGTATTTTTTTATTTTTAATCAAATACCTAAAATCAAAGTTTCATGGATGTAACTTGAAAAATAAATTGATAAATGAAGGGTTTTATAAAAACTTTCATATCCCGTTTTACCTTCTTAGGGTTGGAATTTTCAGAAATCCTTTCTTAGCGGATGCCTACGTTGTAATAACTATCTGTGTGCAAAATTTCAGCCTGGTCCTGAGTGGTTAGAGCTGTGCGTTGATAGATCAGTCAGTAAGTCAGCCAGTTAATCAGTCAGTCAGTAAGTCACCTTTGCCTTTTACAATATCGATGTGAAAGCTTTTGTGTTCGTTTTC
The DNA here is from genome assembly GCF_905163445.1 of Pararge aegeria. Taxonomy (NCBI): domain Eukaryota; kingdom Metazoa; phylum Arthropoda; class Insecta; order Lepidoptera; family Nymphalidae; genus Pararge; species Pararge aegeria. Next base: position 17,182,600 of record NC_053189.1, read on the forward strand.
CTTCCTTCACGCCCTAACTCAGTAAGAAATCAAATAGATTTTTGGCATATATTTATTTCATAAGACGGAGAGAAAACAACGGATCCCTCGTGATTTGTTAATAATCGTAACAAACGCTGACCAAGAACGTTGACAACGTGCCTTATAATAAATTGAAGAATTAGAAGAAGAAGAAGAAGAAACACTTTATTGCACGTATAATATACAGGAAAAGAAACAGTAAGGAGTATACAGTACACAATGTAGACATGCAAAGGCGGCCTTATTGCTGCAATTAATCTCTTATAGGCAACCTTTGTAGACAGGACTTACAGCAAGAGAACGGTATAGTGCCAAGAATGTTGATAGATATATATAAATACCAAAATGTAAAGATACAAATACATATATAATTTAAATAAATATACGTAATATATAAATATAAAATATACATAATATATAAATAGAATATATACATAATATATATAAATATATAATAAACATAATATATATAAGTAGATTTAAACACACAGCTTAAAAAAAAAAAAAAAATTAGTAAATATTTTGATCCGGAATAAAAAACCACAACCGGGCCACCTCCAAATTTTGTAAGTTATGTGCGTTTTAAGTAATTAAAATATCACTTGCTTCAACGGTGAAGGAAAACTTCGTGAGGAAATCGGCATGCCTGAGAGTTCTCGATTATGTTTTTAAAGGACTGAGTCCACCAATCCGCACTGGGTCAGCGTGGCGGACTTCTGCCTTTATCCCTTCTCTTTATGGATGGGAGACCCGTGCCCTGTAGTGGGCCGGCAACGGGTTTTTATGATGTTGTAGATTTTAGAATTAAAATTGCAGAAACGTAAAAATTTTATATTGCAGATAGATAACAAGCAGGCGTGTACAACTTTAACTTTTAATAAAATAGATTCTACTCTTTATTTAATGCAGAGAAACTTCTTTAAAATTCTTACTTAAATATAGAAAGTGTGTTTGTTTGTTTGTTTGTCCTTCTTTCATGCCCTTAGTAAGTAACCAACCAACTTGATTTTTGGTATAGAGTTATTTAAAAGGACGGAAAGTAACATAAGCTACTTTTTATACCAGACAAACAAACTGTTTGTAAAAACTCTTAGAACTCTTAAGAACGCGGGCAACAGTTAGTAGAATTTTTAAAGCCGTTTAATACGGCTTAAATAATGAATGGTACTGGTAAACCCATATAACACGTTCTGTATTTTTTTTTAAATTCCACTATAACTTAGCCCTTGGCTGCAAAATCAACTGGTGGTACGACATGAAGCAGTTTATACACTTATTTTTTACGTGTATATATTATACAACGTGTAAATCAAAACCGAAATAATACTTCACATGCTTTAGAGGGACATTAAGTACTGTCTCTGAGACTTTAATCTGTGTAACCGAAAACCTATTAGTTTATTTGTAAACCACCGCCACAGTTTTTACTAAATGGAATCAGATACAGCCCTTATATCACATGCAAAATTAAAATCATGACTTCTGTCACTTTATTAGTTGTGCGTCGCGTAGCTTAGGTACTGTGCTCGTGTCGGTCTTTGTCTTCAATAGGATTGTCATAGAATGTTCTGTATTCGTTTGTATGGAATAATAAATTTGCTTCATTTGATTTAATAATTTGACAGGGTGATTTCCTTATGAACTATTATTATGCATCCTTCAACATTATTTCTTAATTCGGTTACACGTTGAATAGAGAAGGAGTGCAGAATGCTAATATTTTTTTATAATTATGCATCAAACATTAATAAAAAAATACTACTCACACTAACATGTAGGTACACATACACGGATATATACATATATACTGTATGCTATTTCTTTATATTTACTTGGATTTTGTCTGAAAAAAAGTAAAATTAGGTTTAGCAAAGCAAAGATGGTTTTTGACAATAAAACCTTAATATAATGTTCAAACTTATAATTTAAATTAATTATGGTCGAATTAAGACCAGTAGGTGACCACTAATATAAGAAATTGCGTAAAAATCTTATCCTATAAACAACAAAAAAAACTTACCGAATCTGCAACCTTCACCTTCTTGGAAGACGAATAAAAAATTGCGTAGGAACGTAACCAGTGGAAGATTTGCACAGAATTAACTAAAATCCTAAAGCTTAGTTAATTTTAATAATTTTGTGGGAAGTTAAAAATATTATTCACTTCCGTTTAAGGCGGAAGTAAGGGTAGAGGCATACTGTTAACACGCAACTTACACGCACAATGCACGACGAATCAAGTTGCGTGTTCGAAAAAAAAACGCGTAAAGTTAAAAATATAGACCAAAAGTGACATCTACGCCTAAATGACACTATAACTAATGCAAATTTTATTTATAGTACAGTATAAATTATTATCGCTTTATCTAAATTTAGTTTAATTTAGTGCGATCGTGCTAATTATCAAAAAAGTCAAAAGGATTCTGTTTATATGTCACAAGATTAAAATAAATTAAAAACGATTAATTTATGCTATAACTTCTACTAATGGTTAACATTATACTGTTAACTAAACTGTTGCGCTATTCCTTTAGAATAAGTACGATTTGACCCGACGCGTACCTATTATATTGTGTGTTTCTAACTTAAGGATTTATTACCCTTAATCTTTAACCTTTTTATGACGTAATTTGTTCTCCACAGTCACATTCAAAGATCTTGATAAAGCTATCGCAAATGAATCTCTCGACACTTATTAATGTTTAAATGTTTTTTTTTTCTGACCTTAAATATATTCAACAAGTTAATAATTAAAATTATTGTTAGTGGAGACCTTAGCAGCCTGTCTAAGTATTCTTGAGACTTCAGATCACGTATGTATTTCTTAAATGTGTTATATAATAAAACGAACGTGTTATTTGGGCTGTACTACAGCTTTTTGTGACACCTGGAGAGAAGTACCTACTACCGCCTTGCTTATTTCTGCCGCTAAGCAGGATTGTTGCAGCATTCCGGTTCGAATGGCGTGGTTTCCGGTGTAATTATTGGCACATGGGCCTCATAAGAAGCCAACTCAGCGGGCGATGGAGAGAGCTATGCTAGAAGTATCTCTACGCGAATAAATGAGGAGATCCGTAGTAGAACCAGCGTTACCGACATAGTTCAGCGAGTCGCGAAGCTGAAGTGGCAATGTGCACGGCACATAGCTCGGAGAACCGATGGACGTTGGGGTCTTAAGGCTGCCAGTCCACCGGAGCGGAGCGAGGCAACGGAGCCGAGAAACGGAGAAATATTAACCAATAGGGTTGCACAAAATCTCCTCTGCTCTTAAGTGAACCAGACACAGTACGCAACTGCGCTCCGCATTTCTCGGCTCCGCTGCCTCGCTCCGCTCTGGTGGACTGGCAGCCTAAGGTGCTGGAATGGCGACCCCGCACCGGTAAACGCAGCGTAGGTTGGCCCCAACGCGACAGATGACATCAGGCGAGTCGCTGGGAACCGCTGGAGGCAAGCGGCTCAGGAGCGTGGATTGTGGAACTCCCTTAAGACCTATGTCCACCAGTGGACGCCCATTGAAGAAAGAAATCAAAGAAAGAAAAAAATATTTTTTACATTGCGCCACACATTACAATACAAACATGTTATGTGTGGCACAACCTAGAAAAAGGTGCCAGCTCAGCATTGTGCTGCATGCGCCAGTGAGCATACAGCGCTGATTTTCAGTTGGCACCTTGTACCAGGTAACACCACGGAAATACGAAGCCATCCACTGACCACATTTTAATATTTTAATTTAAATGCTTAGTTTTACAAAAATCAGTCGAAAAAAAAATACAACAATAAAACGAATACTACTAAACTAACTAAATAAATCCACAACTTTAATAATAATAAATTAAACTAACATATATAATTAAACGTACATATATCAATAACTAATTAAGATACACAATGTAAAATGTGGTTACATAATTTAAACGTACTACAGCTAGGTATATATTATAATAAAATTAGTAAGTGGTGAAGTAAAGTATCGTAAAGTTTACAGACTGTCTCTAGAGAAAAGATGACTCCGCCACATGTTCTTGGAATTCCACCTGTTTGGCCAATAAATATTGTTTAATTTGGTTCTTAAACCCAAACTTACTTCTAAAGTTTTTGATTGGCGGAGGAATATTATTCCAACACTTCGTGGCGGAGTACGTGAACGAGCCCCTAAACGCAGCAGTACGATGAAGTGGGATGCGAAGCTGGTTTCGACTGCTCCGAAGCTTCCTTTCATCGTCACTAACCCAATTCAGTTTATTAATTAAATACAAAGGCTTACCTTGCTTTATTGCCATAGAGAAGACCTGCAAGATGCAACTTCCTTCTAGAACCCATTTTTAACAAGTGATGATTGTTTAAGAAAGGAGTTACATGGGTTCTAGGATGTATGTTGAAACAAAACCTCGCACATGCATTTTGCACTCTCTGGATGAGACGTATCGTACGGCACAGCAACCGAGGACCGAACACAACATCCGTGTAGTTTAGTGTAGACAGCACCAAAGCCTCTACTAGCTGTAAGCGCACTTCTACTGAAAGATACTGACGGACCTTGTAGAGGATCTTTAGTCTGTAGAAACAATTGCGAACTACTTCTGCTAAGTGTTCCTCGAACCTCAAATCTGCATCCATGAGCAATCCCAAATTCCGAGCTTTGTAGACTCTCTCTATGGCGCAGCCCTCAATATCTATACTAACACTGGAACGAAGCTTATATAGTTGCTTTGCAGAACCGAACAGTATATACTTCGACTTTGATGGATTAAGTACAAGAGAGTTACGGTCTGACCAAGCCCCTATTCGGCCCAAGTCTGCATTAACAAAGCGAACAGCGTCATCGAGGTTTTCTGCCTTGAAATGGTTGTAGAGTTGCAAATCATCTGCATACATATGATATTCACAGTGTATTATCTGCTTAGCAACTTCAGCAGAATACAATATTAAAACAAGAGGACCAAGGACTGAGCCCTGTAGCACGCCTCTATTGACTGGCACAGGCGCCGAACGATGCACCTTACCATCCTCGAGTACAATTTCCACAATTTGTGCTCCTTTGCTAAGATAACTCTCAAACCACTTTACAGTATTAACAGTAAAGCCATAATGCGATAACTTTGATAATAAAAGTGCTGTATTGATACTGTCAAATGCCCGAGAGAAATCAAGAAGCACCAACAGTGTGCACATACTCAAATCCTGTGCCCTAAGAAAGTTGTCAGTCACATCCAACAGCGCCGTAACAGTACCACGACCAGCCCTAAAACCTGATTGATAATCTGGCAAAATTTCATGCTTCTCAATATAAGCCGACACCTGAGAACACACAACTTTTTCTAATACCTTTGATAAGCAAGGCAAAATACATCATTCATTCGGAAAAACAGAAGTAGTTATAGACGCGTTAACAATGGATCGAATGCTGTCTAAGCTTTGAGGTAGTGACATAAAAATCATATATAATGTTATTTTATCTATACCCTCAGCATAAGAATGTAAGTAAGTGGTAAGTGAATGGCTTAAGTATTTTAAAGGTTACGGTATCAGAGACTGAGTTAAGAGAAAAAGTGTCCTCATATAGTTTATTGAACTCATAAAAAGTTAATTGAGAGAAAGAGACGTGATACGATCCTGGGACATTAAGAAAATGTGCATTTATAGCATCTGCATTAGTGAAATGTGCCGGCAATTGGTTCGGATTATTAGCACACGAGGCTTAACACCTACCTGAGGTTGATGGACACAAGGCGGCACTTTGTAGGAGGGTCCTTGAACGCCCTGCAAAATGTTACTCCATTTATAAATAATTCGTAAATCCGGGTCATATGCCTAAACTTTTTTAATTGACTCATTAACATACATTTAATACGTACATGATTATCTTAGGTGCGTAAACTTTCGCCGTTTATTCATTCACTTCTTTCTGCTTTTAGAGTGGGAGACGAGTTGTTAAATAAATTATATATTTTACTAGCGTACCCAGCCCGCTTCGGCGGGCTAGATTTTGCTTTATTTTATTTAAACAATAAACTTACATTATTAAATTTTTAATTTAAGTCTCATAATTTATTAAATCATTTATTTCTCTCCGTATTCATCCTCTTCTATTCTCGTCTCGAGCGGATGAAGATCATTATCTAAACCCATGTACACACAACAATAGAATATCATCATAGTAAATAAAAGCTGTATTTGACAGTTTGACATCGAAAATAGGAGTGCTCTGATCGTCACCAAACTTTACAGGATTATTCGCCAGGTCAATCCGGAGATTCCCTGAAAGTTTCATTGAAATCGGTCCAGCCGTTTCGGAGCCTATACGGAACATACCCACACATTTTCTCTTTTATATATATAGAAAGATAGATATAACTGGATAGATGCCTCGCATGTGGTATATGTGACCCAGACATATATTTTTGAAAATGATACATAATCAACATATTTTTGTAAGTAGGTATACAAAACAGTGATGAAAGGTTTGACATGGTATTCCGTGTAAATTTGCTATAGAATTCTAAACGAATCAAATTTATATTAACATTCGTCAAGGAATAGACGGGCCTTAAACCGGAGTATATCCAAGTAAATATTTACAATAAAATATACTTTGACAGTACACACATCGCCATCTAGCCTCAAAGTAAGCGTATCCGTGTTACGGGTACTAAGATAACTGATGAATATTTTTATGATTAATATACATAAATATTTATAATATTGTAATATATATTTATAGTAATGGAGGGATAGATGCCCTAGGGGCGTTTACGCCAAAACATATCGGGGATATATATCCCTTTGTATAAGGATAATGCCTTAGAAAAATATAAAGTTTAATACGTTAAATTGTTAATAAAAATATAATTAATCATAATATACATATCCTACACACGTGTTTTTAAACATGGGTGTTAAAGGTGTTAATATCTAAAAAAACTTCATGACATCAGAAAAAAGTCGCATAAAAATCAAAAAAATTTATGCAGGTTCATTTAACATACAAGTGAAACAAACAATTTGAGTGGAATATTAAACTCGCAGATTATATTTACCTAATAATTAAGTTTTGTTGTTGACGCACTAACCTATGATCTCACATGATGGTAAGTGATGATTCAGAATAAGAAGAAATCGCTACTAACTTTTTTATCTCGAAGACCAGTTCGGGTTTCGGAACGTTTACCGCAAGAGATTTTGTCAACAGTCAATTAATCACACTAATATAACGATTATGGCATATTTTTTTTATAAATAAATAGTGAGCAAGAGACGTCTTCGCTTATCCAACCCTGTATCATCAGCCAATAACCCAGTGGCTTGCACAAAAGCACTGCATACCCCAAACATTGATATATAGCTCTAATAGGAGGAAAGTTTGTGCCGTTTTATGCAATTTTTCTGGTGTATGCATACCCATAACCCATATACCATAGGCGCCGAGGCACGGTTCTTCTCCCACAATGAGAAGGCGTTAAGGCCACGACGTTGGCCCAGTGCGGATTGGTGGACTCTACACACCTCTGAGAACATTATGGAGAACGCTCAGGCATGCAGGTTTCCTCACGATGTTTTCCTTCACCGTTGTAGCAAGTGATATTTTAATTACTTAAAACGCACATAACTTAGAAAAGTTAAAGATGCGTGCTGGGATTCGAACTCCACCCCCCGAAAGTGCAGTCGAAGTCCTACCCACTGAACTATCACAGTTTCATCCTGTATCTTCAATTTTGAATTAACTTAATGAGACATTTTTTAGAGACGCAAATCCTCTATTTCTGAGTTTTGCTTTACAAAAGTTTTTTCAAAAGCCCGAACTAAAGAATTGTATGCCAATATGAGCTGTATTTAAATATGTAAGTGTTGTTATTATATATTAGTCTATTATTATATTTATTTATTTATTATATTATGTACTTTTAATCTACTTGTGTACACTAGTTTATGTATTAGTATGTAGTTATTTGCATGGATGTATTTTAAAATTTGTTCCACCAGCAGTTTTTTCACCGATTTTTATTTAATTTTCGTCTGTCTGTCTGTCTGTATGTTTGTCTGTCCGGGCATCATACCAAATAAAATTTGGTATAGTGGAAGCTGATATTCCGGGTCAACATATAGGATACTTTTTATTCCGACAAACAATATTTTATCAGTTTTATTTGGAAATAAAACTGGACCTGGCGGCGCTGCAATTAGTTTCTATGCTTTTTAAAGATGTTAAATGATAACCGATTTGGTGCAGACGAAGTTGCGTGGGTCAGCTAGTTATGCAATAAAGTTGTTTAAGTAAATGTAAATTGTGCTTACTCCAAACTTAGTTACCTATTTATCACAGCGTATTGTTTTATTAATAAAACAATATCATGTTCTCGTTCCAGTTCAAGTTCATAAGGTGATGAACTTATCACTAGTTATTGAACGCGGAGGTGCAAAGGATTTCATATCCGCATACACATTTATCTGATATATTACATTTCTTGGTATAAGCAGTTGCCTTATATTATTAATAAATACTTTATTGCACACTTAGAAACAATACAAGAAACACAAAAGAACACAAGAGCAGAAAAAAAAAGAAAAAAGTTAAATGCAGTTGTGTGCAAAGACGGTCTTATTGCAAAAGCAATCTCTTACAGACAACCCTTGGTGAAAGTAATAATAGAAAACTTTTAAATACAAACCTTAGTTTTGGGTATGAACATACCTCATGAAGTATGTAAATATGTTGTTGAAATATTGGGTTAGGCTCACAGAAATATATTTGAAAAATGGCTAGGATATATTTGACAGCGGTGATAACCTAGTGGTTCGGCTGCTCTTTAAAGGGGCGGAGTTCGAATCCCAGCACAGCACTTCTAACTTTTCTAAGTTATGTGCGTTTTATGCAAATAAAATATAACTTGGTTCATCGTGAGGAAACTTGTATGGATAGCTAATCTATCTAAGATAGATAATCTCGATCAGTTGATATTAAGTTATCAAATCAAATACACTTTATTGTACTTTTGACAAAACAATCGAAAGAAAGAAAAAAAAGGTACAATTTATTTTAAGTAGGTAACTATGACCCATCTACATTATTATATAATAGAATAATTAAAACTAAACTAAATAAAAAAAAAACTTATATGAGATGATAGTAATAATATAATAAGTTACAAATTACAATTTCTGGAGTTTTACATGGAGTTTAATATATAGCTTGTAAATTGGAGAGTCGTATCTATTTATTAATGCTTTTAGATTGCCGTTACCTTCTGCTTTACCACGTTCTTTTCATCGAGGATGCTATTCGTTTTCTTCCGATGGCAAAAAAGACATCAGTATGAGCCCTCGCGAACATTGCACTACAATAACGTGGTAAGCCCAACAGCATTCTGAAACCACTATTATACTGAACTCGTAGGGCGTTTAGCGATGCCTGTGTATAGGCTGCTTTATCGCTTAAAAGCAATCTCTACCAGGCAACCTACCAAAGTACATGAACTTAAGAAGATTGTTAAGGTAATGATTATGATATAAACAAGCCTATGTCCATCTTCAGAAATACTTTCTGTTGCTTGTAATAAGGTTGTTTTTATCTTGTAGGTTGTGGATAATTAAAAAAAAAATACGTCTGCACTTTCTCTAGGTTTCATTGCGACTAGTTATTACTATTCCACATTATTTAATTGGGATAGCTATGCTTGTGTGATAAATATAAGAACACACATCGCCATCTAGCCCCGAAGTAAGCGTAGCTTGTGATATGGGTACTAAGATGACTGATGAATATTTTTAAGAATAATATACATAAATACTTAGAATAAACATAAAAACACCCAGACACTGAAAATATAAATGCTCATCAAACATTTTCCAGTTGTGGGAATCAAACATACGGCCTTGGACTCAGAAAGCAGGGTCGCTGCCCACTTCGCTTCTGGCATCCGTTGCAGACGGTTGCCTGAACTCGCGTACTTTTGAGTACGCAGTCGATGCTCCAATCGACTTGTTCAACACACATGCGGCTTGAGACTCTCACTTCAGTGCAGTGTTTTGGTGGCCTTTTTGTTGGTTCACTTTCGGTTGTGTTTGTGTCAGTGCTGTGCAGTGAAGGTTGTAAGTCGTTAGGTACTCAACCCTCACCCCCGAAGGGTGAGGGCCCCTAGGGCCACACCTTAGGTACTCACCTCCCTGCAATGGCGGGGAGGCCACCCTATTTACTGCCCGGGGCAGTTGTGGATCCCGCAAGGATCCTCAACCTGAACCTGGCAGCCCTACTAGCCGACCTAGAGAGGAACCACGCAGACTACATGCGTGGGTTCCAGATCGCCCCTAACCCCCTCGATCAGACGCCCAGTCTGATTAGCTCGCAGGAGTCCCCCCGGGATCCCCGACTAGCCCGACCCGTTTTAACCGCGGCCCCAGCCCCTTCAGGGCAACTAATGCATGTGGAGGAAACTCCAAAACTAACCACCTTTGATTCGACCTCCCCAGCCTCTTCTGAGGTAGACGATGGCTTCACCACCGTCTCCCACAAGAAGAGGAAACTAAAACCCTCTAAATCTAAAGGTAACCCCGCGAAGAAGGTCACCATCGACCCCGTCCCGACACCCGTACCGAACAAACGTGCGCGCAACCCCGACACGAACTCCCAGGCAACCCCCGAGGAGGAGTCCGAAGACTCCCCCATGGAGGAACCCGCTAGGGAAAAAGTCCCACCTCTCTTCATTAGGGAAAAACTCGCGTGGATTAACCTCCTCCCGAAACTCACTGAGCGAGAAATTAGTTTCTCCTCCGCCCGCTCCACGGCCATTGGCATCAAGGTGCAATGCCCGTCTTCCGACGACCATCGGAAGCTAACCACTCTCCTCAGAGAGCAAGCAGTAGGTTATCACACCTACGCTCTCCAAGAGGAGAGACTTCTCCGTGTTATCATCCGTGGAATTCCCAAGGAGATTAACACGGAACACATCAAAGAGGACCTTCTGTCCCAGAAAATCCCCATCCTTGAAGTACACAGGCTGTACAACGCCCGCAACAGGGCTCCCTACGATATGGTGCTGGCCATAATCGAATTGACACCGGAAGGTAAACAAGTTTACAACTTGTCTACAGTCTGCAGGCTATCCGGCATTAATGTCGAACGGCCAAACAACCGCGGCAAGATCGGCCAATGCCATCGTTGCCAGCTCTACGGGCATTCCGCAAGGAACTGCTTCGCCCGCCCCCGCTGCGTAAAGTGCCTGGACGACCACGGCACCTCCGACTGCTCCCGGCGGGATAGGACCGTCGAAGAGCCCCCTAGCTGCGTACTCTGCAGGACCCAAGGGCACCCCGCGAATTATCGCGGCTGCCCGAAGGCACCTCGGACGACCAGGCGAAGGGGTCACTCGAACGGTCGTAGACCCGCCGCAGCTCGGCCTCAGCCCGAACAGGTTTTCGTTCCGGCACCGGTACCAGCTACCAGTGCATGGAACAGACCTCTTTACAGAGCGAACAACGCTCCCCTCACCACCGCCACCCAGGCATCCGGGGCCTCGTCAGCCCCTCCGTCTGCAGCCTCACTGCTCTCCCAGACGTCGGCGGCCAAGTGCGCCGCCGGTCCCCAGAACTCTCTCCCTGTCGGAGCCTCGGCAATGCAGGGAACTCAGTTCATCGTCGACTCAATCGACGGTGAACAAATCAAAGCCTGCTATGCGGAGGCTAAGATTAACCTATTAGGAGCCTATGAAAAATATCAAGGCTTACTTAGTACCATAAGGCGAGTCCAAGAAATCATCAACAATGCCTAGTACAATTAACGGTAGACTCAAACCCCATTCCCTGGCCGTTACTTTCTTTAACGCAAACGGCCTTATCGATCAAATGGCGCTTGTCCGCGATTTTGTAGTTAGACACCAACCCGATATCCTCTTAGTGCAAGAGACCTTTTTAAAACCGTGCAATAACGATCCGCGAATCGCTAATTATAATCTAGTCCGAAATGACAGAACCACCAGTAGGCTTGGTGGTACTGCCATTTACTACAGAAGGGCTCTTCACTGCACTCCCCTCGATCCTCCCAGTCTTACCAACATGGAAGTCTCAGTATGTCAGGTGGGTATGACCGGCCATCCGCCGATCATACTAGCATCAGTGTATCACCCCCCGACAAAGACGCTCTTAGAGAGCGATCTTAGCGCACTCCTCTCCCTAGGAGACTCGGTCATTTTGGCCGGAGACTTCAATGCCAAACACACTAACTGGAACAGTAGTGTAAATAACAATCGAGGTATCAAACTCGACAAACTGTTCATGCGACCCGAATTCAATTTCGTTATAGTCGCCCCTGACAGTCCGACCCGCTTCCCTAACAGCGACAGACTCAACGACCGACCGGACATACTAGACATAGCACTTCTCAAGAATATCGCTCTGGAAGTATACTCTTTGGAAGTGTTATCCGAACTATGTTCAGACCACCGTCCCGTTCAGCTCCAGCTAGGTCCCCTGCCTACAGAGGCGCCCCCGTCCCGAACGATCATCGACTACAAGACGCTCGCAGAGCATCTAAAGTCGAAAGAATCGGAGCATCTCTCTCGAATCCCTGACACCATAGATTCATTAGAAGACGCCCGTGTTGCCTCACAGCACCTGGTTAACCACATCGGTCACTCTGTCAGCATCTCCTCCCGGGTAATGCCGATCGGACCCGTCCGTAGGCCTCTCCCGGACGAAGCTAGACAGTTGATCACTAATAAGAACCGCCTTCAAAGAGCCCATGACAAATGTCCAAACAGACGTAACCGGAGACTTCTCTGGAAGGCCCAAAGGGAACTTTTGGATAACCTCAAGTTACTACGCGACGATAAATGGGACCGCTTTTTGGGAGAGCTCAGGCCATCGCATGTAGAGTACTACAAGCTGGCCCGTTCTCTCTCACGAAGTAATAGAGTCGCAGCAACCCCACCGTTACTTAGACCCGACCAACCGCCCGCCTTTGACGATATCGATAAGGCCGAGTGCTTGGCCGATAGTTTAGAAGCACAATGCTCCCCTAGCACAATATCAATAGATAGGACCCAAGTGTTGAAAGTCGAAAGCGAACTCGAAACACTCTTCTCCCTGCCCCCCGATGGTGACCCTCTTCCACCCACGACCTGCGAGGAGGTTCATACGATTATCAAGGGCTTTCACAGTAAAAAAGCCCCCGGTCCCGATTCCATCAACAACAAAACGCTCAAATTACTCCCCGGTGAAATAATAAACCTACTGGTTGTTATTTTCAACACATTCCTGGCACACTGCTACTTTCCCGACTCGTGGAAAGAAGCAAACGTAATAGGTATCCCGAAGCCGGGCAAACCCCGCAATCTTCCCACTAGCTATCGCCCCATAAGCCTACTCAACTCACTGGCAAAGGTGTTTGAGCGGGTAATTCTGAATAGATTAAAGGCAGTCGTAGAGGAGCGAAAGCTCCTCAACGACCAGCAATTCGGCTTCAGAGCCAAACACTCTTGCGTCCATCAGGCGCACCGATTCACGGAACACGTCCTACACGGGTTCCATAGCCTAACGAGCTACATTCCGACCGGCGCTATATTCTTCGACGTGGCTAAAGCGTTCGACAGAGTATGGCACGAAGGCTTGCTTTACAAGCTCCACCATTTAGGAGTTCCCAACAGGTTAGTGCACCTGTTGAGGAACTATCTCACGAACCGCACTTTCCGTTACCGTATAGACGGTACGCTATCCACTGCCAGGCCGATAAGAGCGGGAGTCCCTCAGGGCTCCTCGCTCTCCCCTTTGCTCTATGCGCTCTTCACTAGCGACATCCCACAGGACTTTCATAAAGTCCACATCGCTCAATTCGCGGATGACACCGCCGTCTACGCCACCGACATTAATCCCAACACCATTAGGGCTCGCCTCCAGAACGCGGTCGACCGCCTAGGCGATTGGTTCCAGCGTTGGAGGATCGAGGTGAACCCGGAGAAGAGCGCAGCGGTGCTCTTCTCTGGTTTCAGAAGGTATCCCCGATGGAATCGCAAACAGTTAACCCTCTACGGGCGCCCCGTCCCTTGGCAAGATAAAGTCAAGTACCTAGGAGTCACCTTCGATAAGCGTATGAGCTTCGCAGCGCACATTCGCAGGGTCCGTAAAAAGGCCGCGTTTGTGCTAAGTCGTCTCTACCCCATGATTAGCGGCAAAAGTAAAATGTCCCTCAGACACAAGGTCACCTTGTATAAAATCTGTATTCGCCCTATAATGACCTACGCGAGTCCCGTGTTTGCACATCTCCCGCACAGATCGTTTAGCAGCTTGCAAAAGCTGCAAAACAAATTCATGCGCATGGCCACCAACTGCCCGTGGTTCGTGCGCAACTCTGACCTTCATAGGGACCTAGACCTCCCTACGATAGCTAGTTATTTTAAACGGCTCTCTAAAAGTTACTTTAAGAGAACCGAGTCTCATCCCAACCCGTTAGTGGTGAAGGCGTGTTCATACACGCCCAATCCAAACGTCGATCCTAATAGGAGGCGACCGAGACACGTCCTTGACGACCCCGACGACGACATAACGACGGACAACGCTCCCTATGCTAGGGCTTTAGGGCTACACACCGACGACATAGTTACCACGACACAGCGTCTTCGCCGGCGAAGACGAGGTCCCCGATTTCTTACGTCACCCGGACGTGGACTCAACCCACGGCCACGGGGACGTACGGACTAATCACCGTCCGATCAGTCCACCAAATTCCGACGTCCGCCTAAGCCGAGGTCCGAGTCTCGCAGGAGACGCCCCTAGGTAGACGTCACCCCGATTTTCCTCGAGCCCTAGGGCTCAAAACCCTTCATCAGGCGACGCTACGCGCTCGCCCCGACCCACCGGTGACGCTGTTGAAACCCGTAAGGTTCACAGCTACTAACATTTCGAATCCACACACAGGGTCGCTGCAAACTGCGTCAATCGGCCGTCGAATGTTTGTAAGTGTGTTAGCTGAAAGTATGAAAGAAGACTTGTAAGTTGTACGTTTGTATATTATGTACCTATGTCTCTTTGTCACGTATTTAGTATTCAGTCTTATGTGATTCAACATTTCTCTCTCTGGGTTTTGTAAAGTACACTGTACAGCTTGCAACCTATATTTGGGCACAAATATACGAGTATGTAAAGAACTCTCTTCTCGAGTTCATATATCAAAATCTATCAGAAAATATGAACATTAAGGCTAGAACTGATGAAGAACTAGGCGATTTGACATATTATTTATCTCAATACAATATTAAAATAAAATATAATCCTGGAAAATCAAATCCAGAAGCAGACTGTTTAAGCATGAATCCAGTTCTAGAACCTGTTGAAAATTCTGTAGAAGATTTCTAACTCAATTTATGAAGATGATACCGGACGCAGCAAAACGGAATCCAATTTCAACCACATAACACAACTATATCCAGTCTTAATCAATGAATGAACAATAACATACATCGTCAAATGAAATTGTTATTCTCCGAAGATGTAAAGAACTCATTTCTCGAGTTCATATATCGAACCTTTTTTTAAAGTCACCAATGTTTTCTACAGTGATTAGTGACCTTTGAAAAGATATTTAAGAGTTTATTTTAAGAAGAAATTATTTGATTTTTAATGACCTGAAGTAAGGGTTTTAAATGGGCTTTAATTGTATTTTCACAGAAACGCAATTTCGTCTTTATTTCAGCTCCCCATTGAAGGGAATTTCATAAACGTTATTATATATATAAAGCAGACGAAATCCCGGGCAACCGTTATTGAGTTCCAATTACGTGTTTACTAGTTTTAAGTTACAGCTAGCTTTTGTTTAGCCTATAGTTAGTTCATGAATAGGTTATTTAAAGTCTTATTAGCACTTCGCATGTCCCGTTGCTTAAACACGATGTTATGGTCTAAAATTCGCAGGTTTATAATTAAACACAATACGATGTGCTAATTCGATAGGTTATGTAAAAATAGCAGGTAAATATCATCAGACGATTACCTTGGACGTATAAATAACAAGCGTAGGTGACTTGATGGCTTTATGAGATTATCCAAGTTGTAAGTGCATCACCAACCGTCAATCCTACAAAAAAAAAATGCAGTCAGTCTGTTTGTAGTGAATCTACCACCGGTTCGCAAGGCAGATTCCATTTAGAAAAGCCGGCAAGAAACTCATCAGATTGCTCTTTTCCAACATCATTTTAAAGTTTAACAATCTTTAGATTTTTTCTGTTTTCTGAGAGATGAGAGCAGAGTGGCCTGCTTCCAAGCAGCCTTGTCATTAAGGAATTCATCACTGTGTTTTAATATAATATAGTTTTAATATTGTTTAAACTTAGTTAAAGGTAGATCTAATATTACCTTCGGTATCATGTTATAAAAGCATATACCCATCCCCACAAAGGATTCCTGTACTTTTCTCAGACGATATGCAGATATCACTAATATCCTTTCTATTAATATTATAAACGTGAAAGTGTGAATGTTTGTTACTCAATCACGCAAAAAAGGCTGAACTGATTTGGTTAAAATTTGGCATGCATGTATGCATGTCCTTTGACATGGAAAAGAACATAGGCTACCTTTAATCCCGATTCCTTAAGTAGTTTCCGAGGGAAATTTGATAATTGTTTACGAGCTAAGCCGCGGACAGCTTTGAAATTTGGTATGCATTTCACCTATGCTATGAAAAGGAAATGTACTTTCTATATAAATCTCTCAAATAGTTTCCGTGGGCAGATTAAAAAGTGTTAACGAGCAAAGCTTTAGACCCAATTCCTAAGTCCACGCAGACGAAGTCGCGGGTCTATATTATAGTCCACTGCTGGGCTAAAGGCCTCTCCGAGTGGAGGGCAGCTAAGCTGGGCAGACAGGTGATAGCAGTAAATTGTAGTAGTAGCATAGTAGAGTGTGCTGCCCGTTCTCCGGTATAGTTCCTTAGTCGCCTCGTATGAAAACCGCGGGAAGAGGTGGGGTGACAACTGTATTCTGATCTGATGTCACAACGCAGTACTGGCATAATCATCATATCTTCTACCCATCACCGTCCCACTACAGGGCACGGGTCTCCTCCCACAATGAGAAGGGGCTAACGCCGTAGTCCACCACGCTGGTCCAGCGCTGATTGGTGGACTCAACATGCCTTTGATAACATTACGGAGTACTCAGGAGCATGCAGGTTTCCTCACGCTGTTTTCTTCCCCGTTGAAGCAAGTGATATTTTAATTGCTTAAAACGGACATAACTTAGAAAAGTAAAAGGCGTGTTAGGATTCAAACTCAGCCCCCCGGAAGTGTATTTGTATATTTATAGATGTTACATTCATAATTAGATGCAGTTTACATATCATAAAAGGTGTAATTACGCATACTTGCAATAGGATTTGTAAGTGGGAAAAAACATAATCTGACTTCATCCTTGAGAAAAAGCTGACATGAATGTCAATGAACTAAACAGTTATGTGGGAAATTGAGACACTTTACGATTCATCTAGAAAGTATGAAAGCCCCCGTTCAGAAAATTTCTTTGTTGGATTTTATTATTTGTTTGCCCAGTAAAAAAATATAAAAAAAAATTACGTAAATATAAATAGGTAATAAAATACGTAATAATAATTTCAATAAATTTAAAAAAATATATACATTCAACAAATAATTTAATAATTTATTTTTTTAATAATTTATTTGTAAATCATAAAATAATTTAAATTCCTTCCTCACATAGTTTTCTGCGCTTCTAACAAACTAATTAATAAAGATATGCACAAAATGACCTCTGCGATTTTGTATTATGCCCAAGTATTTCCCGTGTTCTATGGAATTTTTTTTCAAGATCGCGCACACAATTCTTTATTGGCAGATTGATGTCAGTAGGTTTTAGCGGTACGAGATCCTTGTATCGTAAACGCGGAAAAAAAAATAATCATAAACCAACTCCTAAACTAATCTTAGCCAAACTATATTAGGGGTTTAATATATTTATTTTATTTATTTAATTGTACAGGAAAACTTACAGCTAATAACAGAAAATAAAAAATGAAAGTGAAGTAATCAAGTAAGTTTAGCCAATTACAAGTTTTCACAGATAGAATTTACATAGTAAGAAAGGAAAATGCTCACACGGTATAGTACATAGTTAAAAGATTTATTAATAGTGAATGTGTAAAAATAGGAATGTCCAACACTGAGAAGTTAAAGCTACTTAAAATATTGTGAAAGTACTTTAAATTAAGTCCTGAACAGCAGATTTACTAACTCAAGTTAAAAGATTAAATATATATTTATAATTAATAAAAATTATATATTTATAATTAATAAAATATATTTTTATAATTAATAAAAATCCATTAGCCATAATTTTACGCGCAGAGGTTGCATTGGTACAATAAAGATCCATTTTATCATTTTTATTACTTAGTTTGTTGAATGATACGCAAGATCTTAGCATATAAGAAATATGAATATAACTGCCTACTACCCTAACAGGTTAGATTGCAGACAAAGGCTTAAGTCAAAAAAATTACTTATTGGAATTGAAAAAAAAATATTGGCTCCATCATAGACACTTTGTCGAAACAAACATACCTTTTATTCGCGATGTCTGTTTGAATGCGACAACTTTTTTACTTGACATTCCGCTGCATGTAAAGCGAAGGGCACACTGCCGCCGCCCCGCCATTTTTGCGTTGATAACTTTTTTTTTAATTCACTACAAGTTAGTCCTAGACGTTGAGATTGGTGCAAAGTTAGAAAGATATACCTCTTCAGTACCAGACAGGTATAGACTAACATGTTATTCGATTAACAGGAGAGTTTTGAATACATTAATAAATAAATTGTAATTATGAATGTCATTAATAACTTTATGGCTGTAATATGTAGACAATATCCTTCGATTTTTATTATTAACGGCTGTTCCGGTCGATTATAATTTGGAAAATTATGATAATGATTTTTAATTATACCTAGACAGAATAGCACAGAGGCTTTTTGAATTGCCTTCTCTCTGTTTAATTTTAAATAGTTATAACTAGATATGCCCTACGGTTTTTTCCGCGTAAATTACGGGATGTAGCGTACTGCTAGATAGTCTACTCCGACCTTAATAATCACATACCAAACGTAAAGTTTTTTTCAATCTTACTGGTAGTGCCAAATATGAACAAATAATAATTTCAAAATACTCAAACAAATGACTGAAGTATGGGCGAATAATATATGTGTGCTATAAAACTGCTGTAAAAGCCATATAATAATTTCGGCATCGACGGTAGGAGAGCCGTAGCTTAGTAGGGAAATCGCTCAGACCTCGATTGCCAATGAGTCGAAAGTTCTTTAATCACGTAAACATTGCCAATCGCAAATGCCCGGCTCTTAAAATACGGTTTGCCTTAATTAAAATACTTTTAATTCCTTGTAAACAATAAACTGCATAAATAATGTGTGATATATAGATAGCGCTGGGTAAGCAACGTTGACCCAAGTCAGTAAATAGATGGGAGACCATCATTGGAAGTTTGGAAGATATTTTGGTATACATCTTAGCTGCTATTACTAACAAAGAATAGTTGTCGTTTAAGAATCGAAATCGCATTGTTAGTTGGTAAAGTTTAACTAAGAAAATTCCTAATATTTTTATTTAGTCCTAGCACTGAAGTCCTAATTATAGTGGTTACACTTAAGTGAGGTCTGGCCGTTATGTGGTTGACATTATGTTAATTACACTAGCCCTTATGCAGTAACCTGTTCAGGAAGAAAGTGAAAATGATTATAAACTGATATAGGTATAATTTAAACCGTAACTTCCGATGTCATAAATCGAGGAAGGATGAATTATTAAAAAATAATTGATCGAAAGTTCTAGTCGAGCACAACTTTAATCCACTTTTATATTTTTATAACCTGTTGCTTGCGTTCTCCGTCCGAGTTTATTACGGTTTACACAAATCCCGTAGGAAACTTTTATTTCCTAAACAGCTTGATAAAAGGTACCCTATGTTTTTCTCTGGCAAGAAAGGACTGTCAAACAAACATATTTTCGCATTTATAATATTAGTAAGTAATTACACAACTCCAGTAACGTACCAAACGTTACTGGAATGGTGTAAACGACCTCTTAGGGTTTAAGCACACCGGAGGCGCCTGGCTTTATTATTTACCCAATCAAAATTCAAACTTAACTAGTGGGAACAAGATACAGATTTCAATGTTTAGAGACCGGGGGAATCCCCTGTGATGTCTTGGGGACTGGGGTCGATCTCTAACATAAGTACCTAGTAATTGTCCGTTCTAACCAAAATACTCTTGTAGCTCTTGTAAAACAATCTGTACCTAAATATCATTTATTTTCCTAACGCCAGGGCTGACTGACCTTTTTCGGTCTGAATAAAACCTATCGATTTTATTTCCTCCCTCCTGAGTGGTACCTACTGTTATTTTTTTTTTACAGGATGTTTTAATATATTAAAGAAGTTTTTTTTTGCCTTCACTGCCGTAGTTTAGCATCCTAAAATGCTAGACCCATTAGTAATAGGTTTTGTTAAACCATACTATAACATAACATACCTTTGTTATGTTTATATTACAAATATAATGTAGCTTAAGATAACTTTAATTAATTTACATATATTATGTATAACATTTGTGTAGTATTAGGATTTATGAGCATATATAACTATGTTTTATTAAAATTTTTAACAGACATAATCTCTCATTGTATCATTTGTTTTTTTTTTATTTTAGCAAAATTTTTTTTTTCTTGTTATACATAATATAACAAGTAAGAACGCTAATTCGCTAAACGGCACTCAAAAATTACTTTATTTATCACCGCCTCAAAACTGTATATTTGTTTTTTATTACTATTCTAATAAATCAAGATTTTTCGTACTCGTTACTAGTAACTAAAAGATGTAATTTTTTTTTCTTTTTAGTAATAGTATTTTTTTTTTGTTTCATATAGAACAAAAACAGTGACAGCAGTGTACGGTGTACAGCAGGATTCTCCTTATGGACTAGACACAGTGATACTATGGATTTGTGCACAAACGAGTACTTAAAAACTCGCAATGAGGTAACTTGTGTTGTGTGTAAAATTCGAATTGTAATTCTAAATTCAAATTTTCTTTATTCATGTAGGCCTATCAGAGGCACTTATGACGCGTTCATATATATTTGTTAACATAATTTCAAGGGCATGGTGAAAATTTAGTTCGCCAACTTAAACCTAAAGCTACGCGGGTTCCAAATGCGCCCTGGTCTAAGAAGAGCCCACAACAAACTTAGCCGGGTATTTTTTTTGTTATCACCATCTCACAGTAAAATAATATTAAGCTATGAAGTTAGAGCAATACACACCCAAGCTTTTTTATAGTTTAAGTAATCCTTAACATTATAATAGTATTTTTCAAAGAAATATTTAACAGAGTCGCACCATAAGCGTTTGCTTTTATCATTTGGTGTCGGAACCCTAATAAGGTTGTGTTTACGTACCATTAACAATAAATAATACACGTGTATTTAAAGGGAAATAAATATTAATCGCTACTAACTCCCGAGGACTACCGTTACATACCTATTGCACAGAAGCGAGCGTAGGTATTTGCTGAACCATTAATTAACATATTTGAAGCTTTTTTATACTACAAGTTTACAAGAGTACATATCATTTGTATATAAAAATAAAAATAAAACTGTTTATTTATTTATCATAGGTCATCATACTACCGGACTCGCGCGACTTCGTCCGCAAAAGAGTCGACTTAAAGAAAGTAGTCGCATGTCCAATATAAATGATTCCTAGATTCCAATATAAATTAATCCTAGCTAGATCGATGTATCGCCCCCGAAACCCCCTGTATACTAAATTTCATGAAAATCGTTGGAGCCGATTCCGAGATTCCAATTATATATATATATATATATACATATATATCTTAATATATATAAATCTCCTGTCACGATGTTTGTCCGCGATGGACTCCTAAACTACTGAACCGATTTTAAATTAAATTGGCACACCGTTAGCAGTCTGGGCCGACTTAAGAGATAGGGTAGCTTAGATCTTTAAGTAAAGTCACAATTTTATTTTATTGTAAATTATTTGTCTATAATTAATTGACAGTCACATGTTATATGTATATACAACTATACTCATTTAAGGCTTAGCGATACTGAATACTTTAAAAACAAAATCAAACGCAGACGAAGTCGCGGGCAACAGCTAGTATTATATATATACAAGAATTGTTCGTTTAAAGATATAAGATACAACCAAATGCGTACTTTATTGGTGAGTATGTTATACACATATATTTTTTATTTTTAACATATATATATATGTATATATTTGTATTATGTATCTTAAAACAATATCTCTATATGTATCATGTGATCATCATCATCATCATATCAACCCATTACATTGGGAAGCGCTCGTAGTCCACCAAGCTGACCCAGTGCGGATTGGTGGACTTCACACACCTTTGAAAACATTATGGAGAAATCTCAGGTAAGCAGGTTTCCTCAAGATGTTTTTTTTTACCGTTGAAGCAAGTGATATCATTGCTTAATACGCATAAAACTTGGAAAAGTTAGAGGTGCGTGCTAGGTTTCCAACTATCACCGCTTCTGGTGATATATATCATGTTATACTTTATAATATCACTAGCTGTTGCCCGCGACTACGTCTGCGTTTGATTTTGTTTTTTGATGTGGCATTCAATTTAGTTGTAGTTCTAACATAATTTAAAATATTCAATATCGCTAAGTCTTTAATGATGGGTTTGCTGCTGTCCGCGTAGGAGTTCTGTCCTCTATCTCCTACCACATTCATCAGATCTACACAAAGTTTGGGCAAAATTAAACACATATTTCAACCTCTATAGCCCAAAAATAATTATTTAAATCGGTTATAATTTGTCGGAGTTATGGTGTAAAATCGTCAACATTTTCATCCCCTCTCCCAAAGGAACCGAGCTTAATGTCGGGATAAAAAGTATCCTATATTACTTGTAACACTTCCAAGAATATGTGAACAAAGTTTCATGAGGATCGGTTAAGTAGTTTTTGCGTGAAAGCGTAACCAACAAACTTACATTGACATTTAAGGATAGGTTTTGTTTTGTCACACGCCCACTCGTTTGTCTTCATCCGAAGGTTGGCTGGTAGAAAATGCATAGCATTAGTCCGCCTTCTGTAAACTGTTTTTGAATGTGCAATAAAGAGTTAAAAAAAGTTAGCCCTTGACTTTAATCTCATGGTACGTCACGACGCAGTCTAAGATTGTTACGTGCTAACCTTATATAGGTAGAGGCATAATAACAATCAATCAATTGATAAAGACCGCACAGCTATTCGACGTTCCAGGTAAAAGCCACCCGCCAGTCACATATCTAACCAGGGAAATGTAACATTTTTGGGTTTTAGTTTTAAACCTTATCCGAACAAATCCGAGCGGTAAAAAAACGCGACAGTTTAGAATGTCATGACGTCATTCAAACACTCGATGACGTCTGGTTTTTTAAACACATGAACAGGCGATACGCCTAAGGTACTCAAAAGTTGCTGAGATGTAAAAAACTTGCTGTCAACTGCCAGTATTACTTCGCCAAGTAGGTATTGTCTAAATGTGCATCCATGACGCGCTTACTTTTTTAAGGAGCAACGTTCGCAAGAGTACAAACAAATAGTTAGTACATTATTCTCAAGGTTGCAAAATTAGGGAATGGACCTGGACGAGTTTTCCTGGAAATGGAGAAATGGAATGGAGTATAAGTAATATCAAATTCAATTTGAAATTTATTTATTTTAAGTAATTAGGCCATCTTTATAATCACTTTTGCAATGTCAAGTTTGTCGGTTCGGTATTGCTTTTGACTGAGAAGAAGCCGTAAGAAACTCAGCAGTTCCTCTTTTCCATCACCTGCAATTTAAGTATCGTTTTACTATTTTATGGGAGTTGTGAGAAGAGCCGAATGCTTCCAAGCAAGCTAGTAAGTATTTCGCTGCAATAAAAGTGGGTGAAAAGGCAACTTTTATCGTTTAAAGCTACGCTCTCCTCCAGATAACCTTTTTTAAAGCGTTGGCACCATGTTTTATCAGATTTAATGAATACAGCAAGCCAACCAGTTTTTAAGTACATATTTTCGTAAAAATAGACGTTCTTACAAGGTTATATCAATTGACAAAATTCGACGTACTTAGTTCATGAGTATTCCAAGAGATGGCGCTGATTAATTTTTGTAACCTTTTTTATTTATTTATTCATATAATTAGTGTAAAATGTTTGTTCGCGGGAAAATATGTTTTCATTTAGATCGATTCGTATAAGTGTTCTCGCATACACCAGATTTTTATCATGAATAAATCTTATAATTTTAATTATTCACGAAACTTTATCTTAACGATGAAGGCTTTTAGGATGTTTTTTTGGTAAAAAATACGTCTCACATTGACATTGACGTGTTACGACTTCCGATTAAGAATTTGCTAGGCGAGGAATTTTGATCGCCCTGTCTAGCTGCACAGTTCAAGGCCACAAACTAAATGGTGGTAGTCAGAGATGCTAAACCTTATTTCTATTTGAGTCCAATATAATATAATTGAGGATTTGAACGTGGTCCCCGAAAGTGAAGTCGAGCTCCTACCCACTGCGCTATCACCACTTCACACACGCAGGGTAAAATGGGACGTCAGTTTAAAATAAAGTTTTGTACTTTTCAACTTTTGAATATGGAATGTTGACTTTCGAAGCACAGGTACCAGGAATAAGCGAGTGTCCCATTCAGTTACCGACTTGGGTCAACGTTGTTTAACCAATTTAATCCGTAATGGGCAGTGTCGCAGCAAAATCACACAACCACCTAGTCAGATTTAACGAATTATGTACCTAAGTAGGTAGGTATTTAGTAGTCGGATCACATTTTTACTGAATGAGGAAAAAAGGCTGTTGACCTCCCAAAACCAGATCAAATCAGTTCAAGTTATTCTTAATAATATAAATAAATTTAAATTCAAATCCAAAAATTCAAAAATCATGTACCTAGACCTATCACAGGCACTTTATGAAGCTTTTATAAAATTTATTTTTATAATTGACATTAAACAACTATAATGTAACGAGGTTAACAAATGTTCCCTGGTATAAGCCCTCAACAAATTAAGCCGGTTTTACACGCTTTTATGCATAGGTATTAGCTTCACCTGTATTTTTTTTTTATTTATTTAACTCTTTTGTACACCACTATGAAGTTAGGAAAAAAAAACAATAGAAATACAAAGACAGAAGTAGAATACAAAAGGCGGCCTTATAGCTTAGTAGTGATCTGTATGTTGATTGTATATTTGTAACCATCTCCTTTGGACTGGATTTTGAACCAAACGGTCTGATTTCGTTCGTAGATATATTGATAAGATAATTCTATTTTTCAATTTGCAAAATACGATTTTTGTTATTATAGTTTTCATCTACCTTAAGTAGATAAGGCGGAAACGATGTTAATTTTAATTTTTTTAGCCAATTTATTTTTTATAAACAAGTTTAATGGTGAATGGGTCACCGATTAATTTTGCTCTAATAAAAATAATTAAATCAAACGTTATAAGTTAGTGGTGTTGTGGCACCAAAATCAAGAGGTTAAACCAATATTCGTTAAAAAGAAAACCACCCAAGTGAGATGCAGCAGTGATTACTGAGGGTTCCGTGCAAATAACGCATAATCATTTATGTATTGGATAGGAAAAGTAGTAACTTTCTGGAATTCCATGATTAAAAATAAAAATTAAGCTCAATTTGCCATTACTCCGCGAAGAGCAGGAGCTGTACGGTGTTACATTTGACGGCCGATTGGCGCAGTGGGCAGCGACCCTGCTTTCTGAGTCAAGGCCGTGGTTTCGAATCCCACAACTGGAAAATGTTTATGTGATGAACATGAATGTTTTTTAGTATCTGGGTGTTTATCTGTATATTATAAGTATATATGTATAATATTCATAAAAAAAAATATTCATCACTTATCTTAGTACCCATAACACAAGCTACGCTTACTTTGGGGCTAGATGGCGTATTAGTGTTTTGGCGTAGGATATTTATTAATTTTATTTTATTTTTATTAACAGTTATTCATTGTAAAGTCAAACAACAGCTTCTGAGGATACTCCGGTGTCGGAGCGAAATATGCGTAGAGGTAGATTGCCGAATATCTGTTTGGTGAGGGGTATTAAAGACTGAAGAAATTATAAATTACACCATACTGATTCTCCTGATTTTGCGAAGTATAGCAAATATATAGTTAAAATTATAAACCATTTGAAAACTTACATCTAAAAATGACAGTGTAGAAAACCTTGGCATTTATCTTGAACGCACCATCTGCTGATTTTTTATCTATCGGTCAAGCGTCTTTCGGGTGCATCAATGCAACAGTTATTTTATTTTACACTAACTAGTGTTAGGATTTTAATTTAACTAACGAAGTAATTTCAACTTCTTTGTTTTTTTTTAATTTAATCTTATTTTTAACGAGACCATCGGTTGTGATTCTCCGATTGGTTAACGCTGGTAGACGCATAACAGCGGGAACCAATCAAATTGTTTGGATCCTACCTGGACGGCTGTGAATTTTGGCGGGGGACTTTGGTTTTTTTTTGCGTGGCGGAAGGGTCAAGGAGTGAAATGCCTGGTTTTGAAGAATAAGTTCATATTGTCCTAGTATATAAAGTAAATTAATAAAGGAAACCATTTATTTATTCTTTAAAATAATTGTTTTATAAATATAACCTAAAATAAACTATTTAAAACTAAATAAAATCTAAAACGTCCTCATAACCACCGCAGCGAGGCAAAGTTCCTAAGATTCATTTGAGCATTGCCCCTTTGTATGGCCAAACTAATTCGTTGGCCAAGGCAACTGCCCGCTCTAGGATCACCGGTAGACTCGATAACCCTTTTCGATAATTCTTTGAAAAGAGCTCTTGCCTCCGGACCCCACGGTCCCAAAGTCTCTACTCCAAAATGCACATAAATGAAGCTGCTATCCAGGTTTTCATATTTACGCCTCTTGGCTTGCTCGGCACTGGTAGCAGCCGCACCCACCATTGACGAGGTGGCCTGGAGTTGTGATGCAGCTAGGGTATCAACACAAGTTGCATCCCACACAAGTGACCTTCCCAGCCTCCAAGGTATTAGCGTCATACCATCAGGTCTCTTTCCATCGCTCCGCGCCAAACCAATAGGTTCTAATACAGCTGGTACGTGAGCGGTAGCAAGAGATCGTCGGATGATGTCGTTGATTAATAAAGTGATATTTTTATGATACGTTTATTTGCCTCATCGCTATCCTACTACAGTTCTTATACTAGCGGACGCCACCAATTTCGTATGCGTAAAGTTTGTGCTATGCAGTGAGACTAGGAAATTTGCCTGCAGAAACCACTCTAGAACTAATGTTATATTATTAAAGAAGTAAGGATTGCATGTACGCTTTCCACTTCTATATTGCATGTAAATATGCATATACATTATTAATTAATTAAATGTGTATACATGCAAGGCATGTGAGATATTTAAGATGTAAGTTGCACCACCTAATATAGCTATTTCCGTTTACGCCTTAAGTTGCCTGGATCAAATCGCCATGTTGCGATAAGGTCATTGACCTATACCTTTATTTAAATGGCTCTATTCATATTTCTTGGTGAGCAATCAAAGTATTTATATACATATATATCCAAGAAATATATATAAATATATATATATATATTTATATATATATATATTTAGATATTTATTTATCTATATTAATATTATAAATGTGTATATATATATATAGATATATATATATATCTATATATACAGTATACACATTTATAATATTAGTAGGGATATATATCCCTACTAATATTATAAATATGAATGTAAGTTTGTTTGTTACGCTTTCACGCGAAAACTACTGAACCGATCTTCATGAAACTTTGTACACATATTGTTGTAGGTATTAGAAATAATATAGTAACATTCAATTTTAAAAAAATACGTAAGATAAAAATATAGGTGTGACTATGTACGCTGCCTCCCAAAATTACGCGGGCGAAGCCGCAGGGCACATCTAGTATGTATATAAATAATATATTGAATTCACCGTTCTTATTTTAATAGGATAGAAGGATAAAATGAATTGCCAGAAACCTGAAAATCCGTGAAGAAACTGACAGACAATCAGACCACAACAACAAACACCTTTTGAAAAAAAAAGAATATTGAAAATCTATCTTTATAAATTATGATGGAGTTATGCCTGAACTTACATAAAAAAGAACATCCTAATTAATTACTTCCTCCTTTTTTGAAGTCGAGTAAAAATAACCTCCCAGTGAAATATAAATAAATAATAAAATAAATAAATATACTACGACAATACACACATCGCCATCTAGACCCAAAGTAAGCGTAGCTTGTGTTATGGGTACTAAGATAACTGATGAATCATTTTTATGAATAATATACATAAATACTTATAATATATAGATAAACACCCAGACACTGAAAAACAATTATGTTCATCACACAAATATTGTCCAGTTGTGGGAATCGAACCCAAGGCCTTGGACTCAGAAAGCAGGGTCGCTGCCCACTGCGCCAATCGGCCGTTAAATATGAAATTCTTGCAATTGTTTTGCCCATCTTTTGCCCTTTAAGAACGGAACCCTAAAAACCAATCTAAATTCCTTAAGATACGTATTAAACGTGATATTATGTTACGAATGTATCACATTCATTGCCAACGAGTTAATTAAGGCATAACGTCCATATGTAAGGGTTAAACGCAGGGTTTGCCGGTATACATCGATATGTATGAGTGTATTTAGTTATTTTATTTTATATACAGATTTAATCCGTGTATTTAATAAATAAATAAATATACTACGATAATACACACACCGCCATCTAGCCTCAAAGTAAGCGTAGCTTGTGTTATGGGTACTAAGACGACTGATGAATACACATATACATAAATACTTATAATATACATATAAACACCCGGACACACAAACATTTTCCAGTTGTTGTGAGGGCAGATCAGAATACAGTTGTCACCACCTCTCTTCTTCCCGCGGGTGTCGTACGAGGCGACTAAGGGAATATAACGGAGAGCGGGCAGCAGCGTCCTCTATGCTACTACTACCATGTACTGCGATCACCAACCCGCCTGCCCAGCGTGGTGATTATGGGCAAATCCTCCACCTTTAGCCCAGCAGTGGACTGTAGTAGGCTGTTGAAGTTTTTTTTTTATAGTCGTTGTTAGTTGTAACCTGCGAGCCAGTTACGACAGCGATGGGTTGTTAACACCTGCCCGCAAAATAACCTAACATGCGCGGCAGCTACTAAAATGGGCATCTGTAAAACAAATAATGGGACATTTGTGTTAAGCAATGCACAATTATTGTGTTAAGACCCAGAATTAATAACACACAGAAACCGTGTACACGATCAGTCGTGTACACGGAAGACAACGGTACAAGAGGAATGGTTTTTGATGCTTTAATATCAGTATTGAAGCATCAAAAACCATTCCTCTTTAGTATGGTTTCCTGAACAAACGGTCAGACACTTCATACCATTTAGCCGTTGATAGTAATTATTTTACCTCTAACTTTCTAAACGTTCACCATTAAATGGGAATATGGGAAACAGTTTTTGAGCTAGCAACATTCGGTGGTTGTAGAGTGAAACGTGCGCGGGGCGTTTTCACTGTTTTTGGACACTATACAATAATGGCTTAATGCGGATTCTGTATATTCTTAATTCAATGTGTTTAGATATATTTATTTATTAGCGCGTCCTTCGCGTCTTCGTCTGGGTTCTTTTAAGCTAGTTAACTAGTTCATGAACGTGTTAATTCTTGATTTTTTTATTAACAATCGTATAACTTAGTCAGAGAAGTCCTTAGTTTCTGAGTCCAAGGCCGTGGGTTAGATACCCACAACTGGAAAATGTTTGTGTGATGAACATGAATGTTTTTCAGTGTCTGGGCGTTCATATTTATATTATAAGTTATTATGTATATTATTCATAAAGTTATTCATCTGTGTTATCTTAGTACCCATAACACAAGCTACGCTTACTTTGTGGCTAGATGGCGATGTGTGTATTGGCGTACTATATTTATTTATTGTTTCAAGAGTTCTACCATACATAAATATGTCGGAGGCCGAGGTGCCTCAATATTGTGGGCATTTTCTTCATCATGAGCTGATGATATGGATGCGGGTACTCGGGCAAATAAAACAGGAGAAACTGACTTATTACTACTAACTTATTGCACTAGATGCTTCTAGTTTCTATTTCACAGAAACAGTTACAGTTTGTATTTCACAATAACTAACAAAATTTATTTCATTTTAAAGCATTTTAAAATGAAAATGAAAATAAATGTTTAAATTTACATTTATTATAACAATTGACATCATTATTTAAATTATATAATTTTTGTTTTTTTTTTTATCATAGTTAAAATATGACATGTGCGATATGCTTTAAAACTATTTTTTGCAACTGCAACTATTTGTAAGCTCACTGTTTGAATAATATTGCACGCATGAAATGGCAAACTGTAAGCCTTTTAGCTTTTTAGCTCATAAGACCATTACATATACCTACACAGTTAACAATAAATGAATTATGAATGCACAGCGATTAACAGAGATATCACTCTTAACACTTGGTAAACAATTAGGTACCCTGTAGAACTATTTTATAGCGAACGATGGGTTTGGTGCGGCGGTGAGGCTACCGACCATCCAAGAGAGTGTTTATAAATTCATATGTACTTATTATAAAAATTAAGCTTAATTTGCTACAGGTCCGCGTAAAGCAGAATCTGTAAGACTGTATGGTGTAATATATAATGTCTTGAATCTTTATATTCCACACAAAACAGATCTTTGGCAATGTACCCTCTACGCACGTTTCGCTCAGAAACCGGAGCATCCTCAGGAGATGTTGTCTTTACAATGAATTTTATAAGATAAATTAATTCACGGACTATAGCAAATTTAGCTTAATTTTCACCATATATCATGGAGCTCCGCAAAGCAACGCCTGCTTCTATCTTATATTTATTCGTATGTAGTTATTTGAATAAAGGTTTATTATTTATTATTAGGTTTATTTTACACCGAATTTTTCTCCTATTACTAAGTTTGCCAGGCAGGAATCGCTAAATAAATAAATATTTATTTCAACTCTTTATATTTTGTACACAACAACACAGTTAGAAATATAAAAACGAGTAGAGAGAAACACAAAGACTGGAGTAGAATACAAAAGGCGGCCTTATCGCTTAGTAGTGAAATCTGTCAGGCAACCTTAGGATTAAGAAAACAAGAGCGAGAACAAATTGTTGGTGTAAAATTATCATAAATCTACATTCAAATAACTACATACGAAAACAAACAAAAAATACACAAAAAATAAATATAAAAATAACAAAGTAATTATAGTAGTTATTATTAGTATATGATAAGATAGATATTCTACAGAAAAATTAATAAAAACAAAATAAAAACCCCCGAATCAAAATCATTTATTTCCTTTCTTTGTAGTGTGATAAATTGTTCTAGTAGTCGAGCCTTTAATTTGATACCCATATTGAGAGAGTTGTAAAAAAAAATGCAATTCGCCATTTTGTGGTAGAAGCCATCTTGGATTTAAAATTTATCATAGTGTATAGAATTCTACTAGTCAAGTCCTTTTATTTGGTACCTATATTGAGGGAGTTGTGAAAAATATATGATCCGCCTTTTGTGGCGGCGGCCATATTGGAACAATTTTCATCAAACACTCCCGACTAATTCACTTTCGAAACAAGAAAGCTAAATCAAAATCAGTTCATCCATTCGTGAGATACGATTTTTTTTGTTTAATTTTACGCCTTGTTAGCACACTAACTAGATTGAGCTACATAATATGTGGATAAGTATAAGACAAATGAATGAAAGATGACAATAAATATTTAAAATATATTATATTAATATAGTGTACTATAGTGATACTCTGCTGATATTGAAGAAAAGCCCTTCAATATTCTCAAAGTATCTAACCAATTGACGGAACGATGCCACATATTTTTAATTTTTATTTTATTTATACTCTTTATTTCTACACCACATCATTCAGAAAAAAAAAGAAAAACATTGAAAGAATGTAGTAGGATACAAATGGCGGCTTTATCGCTAAGTAGCGATCTCTGCCAGGCAACCTTAGGATTAGGAAAACTAAAAAGAAAAACGAAAAGACACTGTTTAAAACATATACAAACGAATAACTTCATACTAATACATAAACCAGACTACACAAATACAACAATACTATTGATAAATATAACAAATAAATAAACTAATACATACTTTAACATACCATAAATACTTAAATATGAGTTGGGGTAGATAAATAATAGTCGTCTTTAATGAGCGAGAAAATGAGCAAACACACACACACACACACACACACACACACACACACACACACACACACACACACACACACACACACACACACACACATACTCAGTAGTTTTTGTTTCGCGGGGGTTAAAATAGGTGCCTTGTGTCTACGTCCTCACTCACGATAATCTTATAATGCCTAGGTGTTTACGAAAGAGTATTTACTAATACTTACCAAATATAAAAAGTAAATTAGGAACCTGTTAATAACGTTCGCTCTTGTTGGAAAGGATATGGAGATTACAAATGCCACGCAATCACAGCGCGGAGAGGCGGACTTACACAATGTGCCCTAGAATTTTAGATAGCTATATGTTATATGTTTTATTTGTATTTATATGTAATATATTTATATATATATATATATATATAATTATATATTTGTATAATTTTTAAATCTTATTTATTGCACCACCTACCTCTTTTCTATGTTTTTTCCTTTTACGCCATTGGTTGCCTGGAAGAAATCGCTATGTAGCGATAAGGCCACCAAATTGTACTCTCTTGATTTGTATTTATATCTTTGTAACTACCTTTTGTTTCTTTGGTGTACAATAAAAGTGTATTCATTCATTCATTCATTCATAGCTAGTTCTGTTCTCAGTTCACCTGCATTTAATATTCGCGTGTTATATATGTGAATGTTGCTGCGTGAAAGAAGAACAAAGTTACAAGCACGCCTTTTGATAGTTATAAAATTAATAGTACCTAAAAATGTTTTTTTGATAATGACATTAAACCGACTTAATTGGAAAGAGGAGGTTCTGAATTTGACTGTGAGTTTTGTTTATGTATTTGTTACGAGATTACTCCGCTAATTATACACCGATTTTAATGATTTTTTTTTGTTTTGTATGTCATACCTCAGCTGTGGTCCAATTTTAGTTTGGTGAAGATTTATTGGAATGATCCTGGACGCCTGTAGCGATTTAGTATTTTTAATGTAACTTGCACTTCTTTCGAAGGTACCATTTAGTCGCGTCAAACTGATGATGAAGACAAGATGGTGGATGGCCACCGAAACTATACAATGCTAAGTAATACACTAGTTGCGCTTGCGATTTAGGCATACAACGTGTTACATAATTACGAAATAATGTTGAAGAAATCATAAGTATATTGCATAAGGAATCGCCCTGTTAAAATATTAAATCAAAAGAAGCATATTTATTTTTCCATACAAACGAATTCAAAACTTTCTAAGTTAGTTATGACAACCCTATTGCAGATAACAGACCGACGTCCGACACGCACATAGTACCTACGCTACGCGACGCGTACCTAATAAAGTGACAGGAGTCACGTGAATTTTATTTTGCATGTGATGCTAGGGCTGTATCTGATTTATTTTAGTAAAAACTATGGCATTGTTTTACTCAAAAACTATTAGGTTTTCGGTTTTACAGATAAGTCTCACAGACAAAACATAAAGTACCTCTAAAGCCTGTGAAGTATTATTTCGGTTTTCATTAACACGTTGTACAGTACTTTCCGGTAAGAAATTGATGCTATTGACAATAAAGGAGCTGATGGTGAAGTACCAGGAGAACTCCTCAACCATTAACTTAAGTAGCTTTAGGAAAATTATATTTTGTAGAAGGTTATGAGCAGTTGACATTTAACTATTATAACTAAGATATAATTGCTAACCTAGCCACTAAAAAGCGTGATTTTTTTTGCGTTCCCAAGATTTCTCCAGGATCCCTCCAATAGATTTTGACCTAAAGAAAATTGGACCACTTAGAAAGTACAAACGAAACCGTTTTAAATAACATTTATTTTTCAAATCCTTATCTTATATCTTTAAACGATCAATTCTTGTATAATTTATAAATGGAATCTCGGAATCGGCTCCAACGATTTTCATGAAATTTAGTATTAAACGATAAATCTATCTAGCTAGGATTAATTTTTAGAAAATGTCATTTGATTCGTGTTTTATCGATAAATATATATATATATATATATATATAGCCGATTCCACTTATATATATATATATATATATATATGTATAAGTGGAATCTCGGAAATATATATATATAATTAGAATCTCGGAATCGGCTCCAACGATTTTCATGCAATTAGTATACAAGGGGTTTCGGGGGCGATAAATTGATCAAGCTAGGATTCATTTATATTGGAATCTCGGAATCATTTGTTAGGAATATTATAAATATGAAAGTGTGTTTATTTGTATGTTTTTACTTCAAGCCCTAGCTAATCAATCAATTAACTTGATTTTTTGCATAAAGTTAGTTGAAAACGGATAGTAACATTGGCTACTTTTTGTCCCAGGAACCCAAAAAGTTCCCACGGGATATTTTTACATATTTTTACATACGGACTGTATTAAATGAGGACAAAAAAGCGGGCAACAGCTAGTCGGTCTATAAATGACAAAGTTCTGAGGTCACAAACATAAAAAAATGCATCTAATAACCTCCTTCTATTTTGAAGTCAGTTCAAAAAACATAATATCAATTTAATTGGTAATAATGCAATCTATTAATTTATGGATGGATGGCATATTTTTTCCAGTTGTTTTGATTAATTGTATTTTATTGATTTATGATTCGAATTTTATTTATTATTGTGGTATGTATAGTTGTTTATGAAGCAGGGATAGCCCACTGAGTAGCAGTTCAACTTCACTTTAACTTTTCTGACTTATGTGCGTATTAAGCAATTAAAATATCACTTGCTTCAACGATAAAGGAAAACATTCCCCTAATGGGTTTCTACGCGACATCGTACCGGAACGCTAAATTGCTTAGCGCCACGTCTTCGTCGGTAGGGTATTCAATTAGTCGCTTAGTACATGGGTAGTGCCAAATGTTCTCTTTTATCCACATAAGTTAGCTCTTGACTGCAATGTCACCTAAACTTCTAAAGGTAAGTAATTATACAGTCCTAGATGGTAACGAGCTAACCTGCTTAGGTTTTCTTTGTCGGTTCCGTACCGGAACGCTAAATCACATGTGGCACAGTAGGTTGGTAATCAGCCACCGCCGAAGCCTCCTGCCAGACCAGATCATAGAAAATTCAGAAATTTATAAATTCCCGAATTTCTCCTGCTGGGGATCGAAACCGGAACCTCCCACTTGATACCACAACGCTCGCCGATGCTCCAGGGAGGTCGTCAAAACCGTCTGACTTTTACACGTACAAAGTCACTGGCAACCGTTACTCTTCCTCGGAGCGGGTGTTTGTGCTCGGGGACCGAGGTCCAACCATTCATCTTTGGAAGCTGTATATAAGGTAAATTTTTGTGAACACTTCGTTAGCGCGATGCAGTATCATTGTAGGCGCCATCTAGTTTGGTATTGTGGAGACCGCTGCAGGTTTACAAACAACAACATTGCGGCTGACAGCTGGAATTCCACATGAGTAGTTTTGTCGCCGTTCGCAATCGCGAAGTTTATCTTATGATCAGTTACAGAAGCCTGCATGACTGCGTTGACGTGACCTCAACAGGAGTTACCTTCTTGGTGGTCTGACCTTTAATATTGCGCTTTGATGACCTCTAGCCGCGATGACGGCAAATCAGAACCAAAGACAACCTTACTGGCGCAGCGGTAAGCGCTGTTTTAAGTGGAAGCCGGGCCGGGTTCAATCAGCAGGGGGATTTTAGGATTTTATAATTTTTGAAGTTCTGCTGGTTTACAAATCCCGGTTCCGGTTCGATGTCGCGTAGAAGCCCAGTAGGGTTTAAAATTAACTGCTATACCCTTCCACCGCCAGTCAACCATTCCGCACTGGGCCAGCGTGGTGGACTACGGCCTCAACCCCTTCTCATTGTGGAAGTAGACCCGTGCCCTATAGTGAGCTAGTGATGGTGAGCTAGGTGTTGTATGATGACGGTGACCCTTAGCAGATTAGCGCGCTACCATCTTGGACTGCATCATTCACTTATTATCAGGTGAGAGTACAGTCAAGGGCAAATTAATAGAATAGAATAGAAAAACTTTATTGCAACACAACACAATAGGAAGAATACAAAGACACAACAGTAATACTACTTAGTGCTAGGGTGCAAATACGGCCTTATAAGTAATATCTTTTAAAGGCAACCTGAGCGTACGAAGCCGATAAAAAAGTGGAAAGTGGATGGTGCATAAAGTATGTTACAAAAAAAAAAAACTTACATGAACATACTACATTCACATATTAACTACACAAATACCGATATAAATTTATATATACTATAATAGATATACATATATGATATATATTTATGCTATTATAAACTTACATAACACTCAATTACATAATAATAGTGGAAAATAGTGGATAAAAAAGAAAACAATCGGCACCATTCCTCCTCTTACCGCGGGTGTCGTACGAGGAGACTAAGGGAATATAACGGAGACGGGGCAGCGGCGTTCTTTGAGCTACTATTACCATCCATTACGCCTGTCAGCCCAGCGTGGTGACTGTGGACAAACCTTCACCTTGGAAGACGCCTGTAGTCCAGCTCTGGACTGTTATAGAATATCAATAAATAAATAATAAATAAATAAATAAATTTACTACGACAATACACACATCGCCATCTAACCCCAAAGTAAGCGTAGCTTGTGTTATGCGTACTACGATGAGTGATGAATATTTTTATGAATAATATACATAAAATACTTATAATATACATATAAACACCCAGACACTGAAAAACATTCATGTTCATCACACAAACATTTTCCAGTCGTAGGAATCGAACCCACGTCCTTTGACTCAGAAAGCAGGGTCGCTGCAAACTGCAGCAATGAGCCGTCAAATGTAATGTCAATGACCTCTAGAAGTCCATGATTTAGCAACCTTACAGGCTAAAAACACTGCATCCGTTTTCAGGAACTCTATTGCCAGGCTAACCGCATACCAACTGATTAGTATAGAACTACTAAATTTTTTTTGTTAATACCAAAGAATTTGAAATTGTGTAATCCTAAATTGCCCCCAACTTAAACCACAGTAGTCACCGTTGCGCCAAAGAGGTCGTCAAAAACTCATTCAGGAACTCTGTTGAGAGACTAACAAATTTTACCTATGTTATAGAATGACATACAATCGGTTAGTCACCAATCCGGTGATTCTGATTGGCTATCTATTTCCAGTATTAAGAAGACCTAAGATAAGTCGTGAGAGG
The DNA here is from genome assembly GCF_905163445.1 of Pararge aegeria. Classification (NCBI taxonomy): domain Eukaryota; kingdom Metazoa; phylum Arthropoda; class Insecta; order Lepidoptera; family Nymphalidae; genus Pararge; species Pararge aegeria. The sequence goes on from NC_053189.1 coordinate 17,220,242, forward strand.
TGATAGCACAGTGGGTAGGAGCTCGACTTCACTTTCGGGGCGCCGAGTTCGAATCCCAGTACATCTGTAACTGTTCGTAGTAAGTAATCAAAATATCACTTGCTTCAACGGTGAAGGAAAACACCGTGAGGAAACCTACATGTCTGAGAGTTCTGCATAATGTTCTCAAAGGTGTGTGGAGTCCACCAATCCGCACTGGACCAGCGTTGTGTAAGCGTGTGATATTTTAATTACATAAAACGCACATAACTTTGAAAAGTTACAGCATGCTGGGATTCGAACTCAGCCCCCGAAAGTGGAGCCGAGCTCCTACCCACAGAGCTACCACCGCTTCACTATAACAAGGAAAAAAAAACCGATACACTGCCTCGGTGCGGTAGTGATTATATGAAATGTCTTAGCAATATATCCAATGACTCGTTGCTTAACCGTAACGACAATAATTACTCCATGTAATAAGCTAATGGCACCAATCACATTGATCATAACGCCAATGTCAATGAGCTAAATAACTTTAAAAAAAACGTCTGTGTACTTATGTATACGTGTAAGAAGTTATACTCATTTGCCGTAACGAGATAAAAATTTAAAATCTTTTCAAAAATTTCATCTTTCGCCTTATTCTATGTTTGTTGTTATTTAAAACATTGAAAGTATATAACGCAATATCAGGTAGTTAAATAAAGTTTATTTAAATATCACAAAAAAAACATTTCTATATAATTAAAGGCCATAATAAACATAGTTAAATTTGGAATATAATTAGACTCATTAACCAACAATAAAATTTGAGGTTTATGTACAATTGAAACAATTGAATCACCGCAATGCGCCCGCCGACTTCGACTCGTAGCTTCACTGTCAAACCTTATAGCTAACTTCAGAGTGTCGGTTTTTGTGACGGTGTGGGCGCGTAAAAATTTACTATCATCATTTTTCCTAACGCACCAAAAGAAGTATAACTTCAAAAAAAACTAAGTCTCCACGTTCTTAGCTGATATCTATTTTGAACTAGCTGCGCCCACTTGTTACCGGTTGAATAAGTTTGTATACTAGTTTACATCAACCCACTATATGGCACGGGTCTCCTCCCACAATGAGGAGGGTCTAGGCGGAAGTCCACGCTGACCTCGTACGGTTCTGTGGACTCCACACGCCTATGGGAACTCTAAGGCATGCAGGAAACCTCACGATGTTTTCCTTCACCGTCAAAGCAAGTGATATTTTAATTAGTTAACACATAACTTGAAAATTTGAGGTGCATGCATCGAACTCGGCACCCCGGAAGTTAAGCTGAAGTCCTTACCACTATTCCATCAGCGCTTGCGTATACTGAATTACAATTAATAAATTATTCTTAAATTAAAAAACCTACTACATTTTCTTCACTACACCTAGGAACTAAAAAGCAAAAAAAAATTGCTACTTTGGGTTACATTTTTGTTGATTGTTTAATTAAATAGCTCGACCGATTTCGATAAAACTTAAATGGGACCACCTTTAAAAAAAAAAAATATTTTTTCTGCTTACTATAATACTATATAAATAATTTTACTGCTACAGATGCTTAAGCGTCTTCGAGTAATCGGGTAACATACATGAAAAAAACGATTCCGACGAATTGAGAACCTCCTCCTTTTTGAAGTCGGTTAAGAAAGCGCTGTGAATTTAAATAGGAGGTCCCGGGTTCGACCCTGTTTATGGGGACAGTTGAAACGAATTCCTTTATCTTTTTAAATTTGATTTTACTCATAAAGTACAACACACAGATATTTAATAACATCTTCAATTAGTAACAGATCTTCAATTAGAAGTTAAACGTCAAAATGTTTCAACCGTACCCAGTCTCCCCTAAGCATAATAAAAGAACACACCGACATTCGTATTTGTAATATTAATAAGGAAGTAAGGATCAGTGGTTCCCAGCCATTTCTCCTTCTTTTCTTTCTAACAATTTTTTCCCCTACAAACTTTTATCTGCTATTCTACACAAAATATTCCGAACCTACGCGTCGATTCGCCCGACCGAACCGAAAGCCTTTTGTGTTTAAATGGCTGTTTATGAAATAAACATTAAGGCCAAAAAACTTATTTGTCGCTGCAAAAAAGTAAAAGATGAATTTCTGTTGTTTTCCATGTTCTAATGACAAAGACTTCTCTTAAGGGGCAACCGAACAACAGCCGCATTCAAATTAAACCTTGAAACCGATAGACTCATGTAAGCCCTATTTTGATAAATTTAAAACACCAACATGTCCGTGCCTGTATAAAAATAAATAAATAATAATAAATCTTTATATGGAACAGTTACAATGGCACTGAAGATTTCGTGTATTTTATATGTTGTGCGCACGCGTGTGTGTGTGTGGGAGTGTGTGTGTGTGGGAGTGTGTGTGTGTGGGAGTGTGTGTGTGTGTGTGTGTGTGTGTGTGTGTGGTTATGGTTACATTTATATTATACTAGCTGTTGCCCGCGACTTATTCTGCGTTTGATTTTGTTTTTTGATGTGGCATTAAATTTAGTTGTAGATCTAAAAAATTTAAAGCATTTGGGCAAAATTAAACACATATTATAACCTCTATAGTACAAAAAAAATTATTTAAATCGGTTATAATTGGTCGGAGTTATGTTGTAAAATCGTCAAACACTCATCCCCTCTCCCAAAGGAACCGAGCTTAAAGCCGGGATAAAAAGTAACCTATATTACTCCTAACACTTCCAAGAATATGTGTACAAAGTTTCATGAGGATCAGTAGAGTAGTTTTTGTGTTAAAGCGTAACAAACAGACTTACATTGACATTTATAATATTAGTAGGGATATATATTTAAATATTAGCGGACCTCAGCGCAATCTGTCGGGCTGATTTGTGAATCTAAACTATCCACCCAAACGCATACCAATAAATTCATTCAAATCGGTCCAGCCGTTTAGGAGCTCAGTGACATACACACACACACAAGAAACACAAAGATATATATAATGATATTTATTTTTATATTGATCTTGTTATATATGTAGGGTGCTAAGAATTAATGTTAGTGTTTGAAGAAGGATGTTCGAATTCTTGCAGAAGAATCTTGAGATGCTTAAAATTCTAAGAAAAAGGTCTAAGAAGAGCCCAAAACAAACTTAGCCCTGGTGTTTTATGTAGACACTACAAGTAAATTCTTAATTCTAATTGAGAGCTGCCCCTTAACCCATCTAGACGTAATGTACTTATTCCAAGACTTCTTCTGAATGACTGAATTGACGCAATGCGATTTGGGCACTTTTTTTCCCCACCTGTCATTAGGTTCTGTTTATCTGAGCGTCCGTCGGCGCAACTTTTTGCGTGAATTCGCTCGAGTTCAGTTGATGACAATAATATGTTTTGGTATATTAACTGTACGGTTGTTGATGACGTGCCGCCAAGCGCTACAAAAACGATCAGGGGTATGAATTTAATAAACATTACCCCTTCCGGGGGGTAATCGCAAGATTAGGACAATTTTAAAATACCAATTTATCTATCGTATCATCATCATAATCACTTCAACCAATTAAAGTCCACTGCTGGATAAGGAGTTCCAAAATCCACGGTTCTGGGCCGCTTGTTTCCAGCGGCTCCCAGCGACTCGTTTGATGTCGTCTGTCCACCTCGTTAGGAACCGACCAACGCTGCGTTCACCAGTGCGGGGTCGATCGTATTATACCATGACGTCATATAAATATCATCATATCAATATCATCGGCCCACAGGGCACGGGTCTCCCCTCACAGTGAGATGAGATAAGGACGTAATCCAATACGCTAGCCCAGTGCGGATTAATAGACTTTACAAGCCGTTGAGAACGGCATGCATAACTCTCATGACTTTTAAGGCAAAATACACGTATATAGGTACTATTAAGCAAGAGAAAAGTTAACCGTACACCTGTGCGTGTGCCGCTAATGGGTCGATATTGATAACTTCGACACACAGGATGTCTTTTTTAATATTTATAATTGACGGATTAAGCAAATGGTCAACATTATGGGGAAAATATATCATTATAATATAACCTAAAGGGAAAACCATTTTATTAAGAGAGCAATACTTCACAAAGCATCTAAGGAACACATCCCATAAAATGCCAGCCTGTGTCCATCAACCTGAAACGTAGTAGTGACCTCTCAATCAACGGCCTGTCTTGAGAGACGGTTCAAACACGGTCGAAGCGACACTTCTTTGTATGGCCGGGTCGGGCCGGGCCGGGTCGTAAGAAAAAGCCGACACGCGAGCGTCATTTACGGCCGCAAATATGGCAGATGAACCCTTCGGGATCTTTTTTGAGCAACAACACCAAGCCAAGTCACAGATACGGCATCCCTCATTAATTCATTCACAAGGTCAACTCTCCCGTGCACTTATGAAAATTAAGCTTAATTTGCTATACTCCGCGAACAGCAGGAGAATCTGTATGGTGTAATTTATAATTACTTCAATCCGTATACTCCACACCAAACAGATCCTCGGGTGATTATAAAGTAATTTTAAATTACACCATACAGATTCTCCTGCTGTTCCCGGAGCATAGCAAATTAAGATTAATTTTCATAATATATTATGGATTTTCGCAAAGTAACGCCTGCTTCTATCTAATATCTCATGTGCACGTTATTACACTGGCAAGCACGCCCTTTAGGCTGCCAGTCCACCGGAACGGAGCGAGGCAGCGGAGCCGAGAAACGGACTAATGCGAAGCGCAGTTGCGTACTTTGTCTGGTTCACTTACGAGTGAGAGTAGCGGAGATTTTGTGCAATCCTATTGGTTAATATTTCTCCGTTTCTCGGCTCCACTCCGGTGGACTGGCAGCCTTAGACTGGAACAGAAATGCTGTTTAGCGGCAGAAATAAGCATGGCGGTAGTCCCCCCCGGACGAGTTCTGTAACAAAAAGCCCAACCTATTACTAAAATTAAATTAAAAAATGTTGTTCGTACTCTTATTTTGAAGTCATACCTATATTTTAACTTCTCTCATTATAAATATCCCGATACAGTTTTATTATAGATAAATAGATATTCAACTTTTAGACCAAAGGTTTTGTTAAATATGCGTTTTGCCCTGGTCTGACCTGTTAATTTTTTTTCTACCCACATGAATAGTTTTGAAATTCATATTTTATTAAATACTAGCTGTTGCCCGCGACTTCGCCTGCGTTTTATTTTGTTTTTTATGTGTCATTAAATTTAATTGTAGATCTAAAAAAAATTAAAGTATTCAGTATCGCTAAGCCTTAAATTAAATGAGGGGTTTGCTGCTGTCCGCTGAGGAGTTCTGTCCTCTATCTCCAACCACATTCATCAGATCTACACAAAGCTTTGGCCAAATGAAATACATATTATAACCTATATATAAATAGTACAAAAATAATTATTTACATCTGTTATAATTTGTCGGAGTTATGGTGTAAAATCGTCAAACACTCATCCCCTCTCCCAAAGGAACCGAGCTTAATGTCGGGATAAAAAGTATCCTAATTACTTCTAACACTTCCAACAATATGTATGTATTAGTAGGGATAGGGATAGGGATTTCATTTAAAATTAAATGATGTTATATTAGTTATGACGCATATATGAATTTAGTTCTTAAAACTCATGACTAATTCTTTATTTTATTTAAATATGTCACCTTATTTTGTGAGATAATTTTTATTTCTGGTATCACCGAGAAACGTGAAAAATCCACGAAATTAAAAACCAGAATTTAGTATTTTCTTACACAGGTTGTACGTTGTACGTTGTGTGCCTGTCTAATTCCAAAATATTTGTACTAGTATTTGAGTATGAAATAAGGCTTATAAAGTAAAGTTTTTTTTTCAATCACATTGATTCTGTTTCTTTGTTTTTGTTCTCTGAGGTCATCGGCATAACAAAACGATAAAAGGCATACTAAAAAGCACTGTTAATTCTCGCGAACTTTTGTCAATGGCTTTAGATCATTTTTTTACAAAGCTGTGACGTCACACGTGACCTGAGAACAAGACGATATTCTTTGTGAAGAGTAAGTATTCTATTGCATTCTTTACAATTCGCTTAGAATGGAATCCTTCCTTACATACATTATAAAAAATCTGTTGTTTGACGACCTCCGGTAGCTAGCTTAGCTTTAAGTCGCAGGGCTCGGGTTCGATTCCCCGCCGGGACAATTTAGGAATTTATTATTTCGGAATCTTCTTGGTCTGGTCTGGTGGGAGGCTTCGGCTGTGGCTACCTTACCTTCAAACACGTGCCGCTGGAGGGATTAAGCGTTCCGGTACGATGACACGTAGAAACCGATGGGTTGTCACGAAGAATGGGCTTAACATAACTGCCATACTGCCTAACAGGTTGGCCCGCTACCATCTTAGACTACATCGTCACTTACCAACAAAGTGAGATTGCAGTCAACTTGCAGTGGAATAAAAAAAAAATTGGTTGCCTGTAAAGTCGGTATACGGGCGAAAGTTTTACGTGACAACGACTTTGAGTGGTAAAATAATTTTAATGTGAATATTCATTCGTATAGTAGGAAGAAGGATGAAATAATAGTAACAATTTAAAACATTTATTTATACAAAGAATTATATTTAAAACATTAATTTATACAAAGAATCTCGCACTGAATTTCATATTAACAAAATTTTATTTTTACCTTTACACATACATACGTATTTATATACAAATATACATACAATAACTTGCAATACATTTGCGTACAATGAAACAGCGTTTACTACAAAGGGACGCGTGCCTTTCACTTTTTATGTCTGTCTCTCTCGCTCTTAGGCGGGCTAACCATGCCCGAGTGGAAGGGACGCGTGCCTCTCACTCGCTCTCATTGTGAGCGCATAACGTGAGCGGAGCGTAACGCAGTTTCTTGAAGTGTCACCCGGCAAACCAATTTATAAGACGTTGTCACGTCAAAATAAATAAATAAAATATCATAACAATGGTTATTAATGGTTATCTTGTCTTATACTAATATATAAAGTTGTATAGTTTGTTTTTTGGTTTGTTTACTTGAACGCGAAGATCTAGAACTACTGGTCCGATTTGAAAAATTCTTTCAGTGTTGGATAGCCCATTTATCGAGCAAGGCTACATATTATCACGCTAAGACTAAAAGGAGCAGAGCACTCATGAATGCTTCAAAATGGGGTTTTTTTCTCCTTTCGAGAGCTTTCGATAAAATCATGTACATCACAAAGTTGTTCCCCTTTAAAAGTTCTAAAAAAAACCGCGATATATGTCTATCTTTTGACGGCCGATTGGCGCAGTGCTTTCTGAGTCCAAGACCGTGGGTTCGATGTCCACGACTGGAAAATGTTTGTGTGATGAACATGAATGTTATCCAGTGTCTGGGTGTATATCTGTATTTTATAAGTATTTATGTATATCTATATGTATAAAAGAAAGTTGTTTTTTTGATTCCTCTTATACTGGAATAGGATAATAAGTATTAAAATATAACATTAATAAAAAAAAAATATCCGCGGTACGAAGTTCGCCGGGACAGCTAGTTATTCATAAAAATATATATCATTCATCTTTGTACCCATAAAACAAGCTACGCTTACTTTGGGGCTAGATGGCGATGTGTGTATCGTAGTCGAAGTATATTTATTTATTTTATTTATTTATCTTTTAAGGTTGACTTAGACCTGAGACCGCCTGAGACCGCTAGTTTATAATACATCATCGGGTGGAGTATAATAACCCGGTAGGAGACGGCGGGGGAGGTCAAGGCCCGGAAGTCAAAGTCAAAGCTTTATTCAAATAGACCTTTAGAAGGCACTTTTGATGTCTACCTACAGTACATTATTTCGTTGTAGTGGGGAAAGCTGATTTTCATATTTTTTTATATAGCCCTTGTTTGGCTTTTTGAAATGATAGACTGCAATCTCGTTATTTATTTATTTAGCAACGCACCCCGTGAAGACGTTACATTTGCCCAATTCGTCTCCCCGGGGCTATTAAAAGAATGTATGAAATAAATTAAAACATAAAAATAAGCTATATAACATTAAGAATTAAAAAAAAAAATAACCAAGAATTCAAATTCAAAATAATAATAAAAACAATATATTCAAACATATTATTAATATATTAGATTACCTACTCTCTAATAACATTGTAATTTGCTTTTGGAGCTGAAGCGGTGGGGTGTGAAATATGTCCAGTTCCGAATTACTATGAGTTAGGTCATTGAGCAAGCGTAGCGCACGAGTCAGTGGGGCGTGCGTATCATTTTTCATTTTTCGGAAGGACACTTGCCGATAACCACCTGAGGGGTTGCTACGGCGTCACCGGGGGAGTGGGGCGAGCGCGAAAGCTCGCCATGAGAAGAGCCCCAGGGCTCGACGACATCGGGGGGGAGAGTGGGAGACGTCGACCCGAGGGTGCCTCCTGCGAGGACTCGGACCTCGGCTCGGTTCGACGTTAATCTGACTGTTGGTGGACTTTTGGACTAATCATTGTTTAGTCCGATCGCCCCCGTGACCGTGGTAAGGATCCACGTCCGGATGACGTCAGAAATCGCGGGGTAACTAGCCACGGCCGAAGCCTGCCTCCAGACCAGACCAGAGAAAACTCCCAAATTTCCCGTGCCGGGGATCTGTGCCAAGGTGGTTGTCAAAAGACATACTTTAAAGGAGACTTGCATAGTAAGGTTATATGGCGTAAAGGTTTAACATAACTGCCATACCCCTAATAGGTTAGCCCGTTACCATGTCATCAATGATCAGCAGGAGTGATTGCAGTCTAGGGCTAACTTGTAGTGGAATAAAATATGTTCTTCTTTTGACGTGTAATATGGTACGTTCCTTTTTGTGCAATAATACCTAATTACATCCTCGATAAGTTAAAAGTTTTTATCAAACTCCAGATTAAAGTAAAATATTTAGACATTAATATTATGGATATAATGAATGTAAAAAGCTTGGGAGTTGAATTATTCTTCTTACAACTTGGTTGTTTTTTTAACAGTATGGCCACGATTGATGTTTATTTTTTCCGCTACAAGTTAACCATCGACAGCAATTTTACTTGGCGGTAAGTAAAGAGGCAGTCTAATATGGAAACGGGCTTACCTAATGTTAGCAGTTATGGCAGTTATATTACACCTAAACGCCTTTTTTTTTCTTTTTTTTTGCATGGTGGAACGTCTAAACTTCCCCTCTCCATTAAATAACCTTACTATGCAAGTCTATTACTCCTTTAAAGTAGGTCTCTAGGCACAGATCCTCGGCAGGTGGTATTTGGGTTTTCTCTGGTCTGGTCTGGTGGGAGGCCTAAAGGGTTTGTCGGGGGGCATTAAACTCGTACTCCTACGTAGCCATTTTACGCGTCATCGTACCGCACCTCTAACTTTTCTTAGTCATGTGCGTTTTAATCAGTTAAAATATCACTTGCTTCTACGGAAAACATCGTGAGGAAACCTGCATACCTTAAAGTTCTCCATAATGTTTCCAAAGGTATGTGATATCAGTGGTAAGGATATGCACAGGGTATACAGATGATAGAAACTGAATAAAATCTCCAGTACGAGTTATAAATACTCAAGGGTAGGCTTTCTGAAACCCTTACAATGCCTAATGAGTGAAGTAACTTGAACATATATCGTAATTATTGTGTATTATTTGTATTTTTCTTTTTTTTTATTATATAATTATATATGTATTTATGCTTATGTATATTTATTTTATATCTATGTGTATGTATGTCTATTTATTTTTGAATATATATGTATATATAATTGCACTATCCCGCACTCTTGCAGCTTTTCCTTCTGCCAGAGGTTGCCTGTAAGAGATTGCTTGCAGCAGTAAGGCCGCCTTTGCATGCCTACAATTCTTGTTCTTTTTTTTGCTAATTCTATGTTTTATGTTTATTTCGATGTTTGTGTGCAATAAAGTATTTCTTCTTCTTCTTCTATCCTTACGTTTTTTAAAACTCTTACTAGGGATTTTCTTAATTTTATATCATCTGCATATCCTCTGCATACCCTCTATGCACGCCACTGTGTGGTGTGGAGTGGAGGCCGTAGTCCACCACTGGACCAGAGTGGTGGACGGCCTTACCCCCTTCTCATTGTGGGAGGAGAACCTTACCTAGGAGAACCTCCTGTAGTGGGCCGGTAATGGGCCATGAAGTGATGATGTAATTTTAATATAATACTGCTTAAAGCGATCGGAATAAGCCCCATGTTTGGTATAGTATATTCGTAGATTAAGTTTAATTGATATTACTTAAACATCAGTTACAGCGAAAAAAAATTAATATAATTTAAAATAAATATGAATTTGATTAAAAATAATAAAGATAAAAGTCCTAATATATAAAAAGAAATTTTGAAAATAGTGTCTTTAATAATATGACAGTGGGGAGAAATTGGTTAAAACAAATCTATTTCATACCATCACCTTATAAAATGCTCAAAATTATATGTATATATAAACATACATAAAAACACGCAAATACAAACATAAGGGTGAAACAGCAAAGCTCACTTTTTTATGTGTGAATCGATTAATTAATTTTTTTAAACACAGTGTTAAAAGACTGTTAAAAAACCTACCCACCTAATCACATAAACCTTTTAACTAACCGCATTCTTCATAGAGATTTATTACACTACACGCGAACTACGTCAATGAAGCCACAATGTGTTGGACTCGAAATGTTTGACAAATTTTAACACTTTATATACGATAACTGTGTCACGATACAGCAGTGCTTTGCGGGCTCGCAATATGTATGCAGCCTTTCGCTTGTACAAGTAGGTGCCGGTCGTTCGACTTAACAATATTAACTGTGGATTTAGTGTTTAGTGGGTTTATTGTTTATTGAAGATCGCAGATTAGTTTTAATGTAAGTTTGCATTTTTTTTTTCTTTAACCGGTGGTGGTGCTCATGGACCATCTATAAAAAAAACTTGATTTTTTTTTTTTTGTTATTATTTGGTGAATATCACAGTTCACTAATTAATTTTTTTTTTTTTTTTTTGCTTTAATCAATAGTTTTATTAGAAGTTATCATTCCTGGAATTAGTTTGATAAATTTAGTATTAACATATTAAGTGGATAAAATTATACTTACTTAGGTGACGAGTGCGTTTTCTGTGATAACGTAATAAAAATATCAGTTCATCAATGCAAGTTATTATAACTAATAATAATGAAAAAATATCATAACTTAGTTTTATTAATAATTATTAAAAGAATTTGTTTAACAGTTTTAAGTTGTTGCGTGTGTTTTCAATGAAGCGTTTATATTATTTGTACTCACATGTATTCACATGCATGAGTACCTGCTTTACTTTAAAAACTTAAACCTTTATTTAAATACGCATAAGAATGTCGCTATCCTTAAATAAACTGTTTCGTTTCTAAGGATGGCGCATTCGCTTATTAAAGCTTATTTCAATCTGTAAAGGAAAAAAAAGCCACATTCATACACTATTTTGAAGTGATGTAGATAAATGAAAAACACTCAGCTTAAAACTAATGAGTTACCAAATCCAATCGCCTGTTTTTGTTAATATTTAAACTTAAACATTATAATTAATATAAGTATATTTCAAAGTGTATACATGGTTTTAGTTTATCAACTGGTGGTAGTTTTTACTCGGTCATTGGTGGACATTTGTACGACTGGTACCTGTCTGGAATATTAATCGATTTTACGATTTTGTTTCATACGATTTAATTTTTTATAAAAAAAAATAAAAATATAAACAAACAAAAATAACCTACATATTTTTATGATTATTTAGTTCATGTGAAGATATCAAAAAAAATATTACTATTTAAAAAACTATATTTATTGTTACACTTATTTTGGAAATTGGGTAAATAATATAAATAGCTAATAAGTCGATATGTGCCAGATATTTCATTAAATTTATTAGCATTTTAACGAATGTGCTAATTAATGAATAGTTTCAAGTAGCGATTAAAGTTATATTTGATTCAAAGCCAGTGGATGAAATTGTGTTGGTGGGTTTACGAAATAAACAAGCGTACATTTTGATACGACTTATTGAATTATATTTAATTTTTATTTTGGTTTACTCCCCGGTGACGCTGTTACAAACCCTACAACGCCGGTGGTTACCAGCTTTTCTTATCTCCCTGTTCTGTCAATACAATTTAGTCTTTTATTGAGACTCAAACGATGCAAAGATACCTTTGGGTGTCTTAGTTGTTATCATGTGACGGCCGACTGCTTTCTGAGTCCAAGGCCTTGGGTTCGATTCCCACAACTGGATAATATTTGTGTGATGAACATGAATGTTTTTCAGTTTATCTATCTTAATATATATAAATCTCCTGTCACGATGTTTGTCCGCGATGGACTCCTAAACTACTTAACCGATTTAAAATTAAATTGGCTCACCGTGAGCGGTCTGGTCCAACTTAAGAGATAGGATAGCTTAGATCTTTAATTATAGTCACAATTTTATTTTATTGCAAATTATTTGTCTATAATTAATTGTCAGTCACATGTGATATATATATACTACTATACCCATTTAAAGCTTAGCGATACTGAATACTTTAAAAACAAAATCAAACGCAGACGAAGTCGCGGGCAACAGCTAGTATATTATAAGTATTTAAGTATATTATTCATCAGTTATCTTATTACCCATAACACAAGTTGCGCTTACTTTGGGGCTAGATGGCGATGTGTGTATTGTCGTAGTATATTTATTTATTTATTTATCATTATTGATATACGTTGTTGTGATTAGTGTTATAAGTGGTATAATAACCTCACATTGAAAGTAATAACATAAAAATAGAAATAGCGTGCGTTTTAAGCAAATCGCTTATATAATACAATTTATACACGCGTTTACAGGTTATTAATTTATATTCCATTTCTTTATTCTTACATTATTTTAAATTTTAGGCAAACACACTCATGAATAATTCATTATTTTATTGCATACAAAATAATTTAGTTTCAACATCTTCTTACTTCATATATTTTTTTTAATATACCCATTTATAAGATTTGAAACATTTAAATATTATTAAAAAAATATTATTTAATATATCTTAAATAATATTTTTGAACCGGCAAAATCTTGCCTGATTTTTTAATCAACGGGCTACCTACGGGTAATGCCTTCATCATTAGGTAGGTAGGTAATATCTCTTAAATCTGTTTTCAGTAAAAATTCTATTATAAACTGTTTCGAAGAAGAGACCGGGGAGACAGATGCAATTTTTAAAACGTGTTTATTACATAGCCTTCAAATAATAAAATACGCTTAATGTTAGGCAGTTATTTTAATATCACAAACAATATCTATTTTAATTTATTCGATTGTTTAGTTGTACAGATTACTTCCTCTACAACAAATAATGGCTAAAAGGTCATAAAAAACAACAATAAATAACTTGTTTATTTATCTGAACTATATATTCCTTGTCTCGGGTTTTGAAAATCTATCCCCCGACAGGAGTTAAATAAAATTGTGTCCATCTTCAGCACGGCTAGCATGGGCAGGAGAGAATTGTCCTCCCGGCGACAGGATAAAAATGTATCTTCTGCCACAGCTTTATCAACTCTCAGAGCACTGGCGCACAAATGGAAATAATATCCAAATAATATATGTGTATTAATAAACGGGGGTAAACTTCTCCTATTCCATGTTTCAGTGATTTAGCAGGTGGGCACGTAAATTATATCCCTTGTCAGGGGATATAATCGGGGGACATAATTTTTATGTCCCACCCGTGCTAGCCCTGCAGTGGATATAATCGGGGAAACTTTTTTTATCTCCGGCCCATGCTAGCCCTGCTGACAAGGGATCTAATTAACGTGTCCACCTGCTAAACCAAGGGAACATGCAGTAGGAGAAAAACCCCCGTTTATTATATGCGCCAGTACTCTGAAGATTGATAAAGCTGTGGCAGAAGGTAAATTTTACCCTTTCCCCGGGGAGATAATTGTCTCCTACCCATGCTAACCGTGTTGGGGATATAATCGGGGGATATAATTTTTGCCTCCTGTCTGTGAGGCTGTGCTGGCCTTGCAGAAGCACGGCCATAGAGAAATAGGAGAAATTTACCCTCTATTATTATCCGGTTTATTCCGGTCCTAACCACTTCAATTATTATATTGAAATGAAATGAAATTGTATTCGCTGAATATGAGCTTACATAGGGTCTTTTTATAATAACACTAGCTGTTGCCCGCGACTTCGTCTGCATTTGATTATTTTTTTTGATGCGGCATTAAATTTGTTGTAGATCTAAAAAAAAATAAAGTATTCAGTATCCCTAAACCTTAAAACACATATTATAATTTCTATAGTACAAAAATATTTTTTTAAATGGGTGATAATTTGTTGGAGTTATGGTGTAAAATCGTCAAACACTCATCCCCTCTCCCAAAGGAACCGAGCTTAATGTCGGGATAAAAAGTATCCTATATTACTTCTAACACTTCCAAGAATATGTGTACAAAGTTTCATGAGGATCGGTTAAGTAGTTTTTGCGCGAAAGCATAACAAAAAAACTTACATTCACATTTCTAATATTAGTAGGGATAGGGATTCCTCCATATTCTACTATTAAGCATGCGAAATGTAAAGTGCACAACAAGAACAATCATTACAAATGTCTGCAAAATCTTGTTGAGCAAGCATTGGAAAGTTAACAATTAAATTATACAGGTAATATCAATGTTATCATAATAATGTCAAAATAATATATAAGTCAAGATACTCGGATATTGTATAGAAACATTATGTACACAGCCAATGCACCAGGTTTTTCTTAAAAAAACGCGTAGGTTGATTTTTTAGACCCACATCTAATGTATTGTAATAAAACAATGCAAAGTATAATGAATTGAGCCAGAACGGGTTAACTTTTAATAATCTTATTAAGATGACGGATGAAATTAAGTTAAGGAAATTCAGAATGAAATTACTTATTGAGGAAGTAAAATGAATGAAATGCCTGTGTCGTTTTTACTACTTGAGATACCTGTCTTTCCGGTTTTAAATCAATTTCTTAAATAGTTACTGGCATCCCATTGGGCAGGACCTTTGTTAATGCAATGATATCGAGCCTTTACCGTAAAATTAGCGTAAGTCTTTATGGTAATACCACAGGGCATGCATGGAGCACGCCCAGCAACATGACGCCCTGTGTCCATAAATTAGAGGCGTTGGTGTTAAGCCACATGTGGCTGTAACTACACCGGCAATCACACTCTTCAAATCGGAACAGAGTATTGCTACAGTGCTACTAAGCGGCAGAAATAAGCATGGCGATAGTACTGCCTCGGACGAGCTCTGTCACAAAGAGCTCCTAAAAAAACTAAAGTAAAAGGTCTAAAGAATATTTAAATTAAGTTTCATACGCTAAGTTTTGGATTCTTCGGTTACGCTGAACAGCGGTGGCATCTTTATGTGGTTGATATCCCATCAACACGCACGAAACGTTTTTTATCCACGTTTCTGATACGTGCCGCTGAGATGTGGAACGCCCTCCCGGTAACTGTGTCTCCTGCCACGTATAATTTAAGTACCTTCAAGGCTAGAGTGAATAGGTTTTTTCTAGGCAAGCGTGCTCCAACCTAGACCTCATCATTGCTTTCTAACGGGCATGATTGTCGTCAAACGCTGGCCTATCGTTAATAAAAAAAAAAAAAAAAACGCTAATTCGGCGGTAAAGGCTCGATAGAGTAATGTTACTTAAAGAACGACCGTTGTTAAATTGTTTTTTATTCTCTATTTTTATTTATATATACAAACATATAACATGTTAAGGACTTTCTTATCTAATTGCTTGCGCTGTTTTAAGGTGGAGGACCCGGGTTCGATTCCCGGCCCTTGAAATTTGGAAATTTATAGTTTCTGAATTTGCTCTGGTCTCGTGGGAGGCTTCGGCCGTTACCACCTAATTGACAAAGACGTGCCGCTAAGCGATTTAGCGTTTTAGTACGAAACTGATAAGGAGTAACTATGGATTTGATACAACTGGCATACCCACACCCTAAGGTAAGCCCGCTACAATCTTAAACAGCATCATCATTGGAAACCAAGTAATATAGCTTATCATAATACAATATACAATAACAAATACAGTATACAGTCCTGCCTTGGCTATTCTAAATTAACAATTCCAAAATCTTTCATGAACTTATAATGTTTAACAGCTGGCAGACCTTTGGTTAGCAAGTCAGCAGGCATGTCAGCTGTCGACAAATATCTAGCTTCAATTATATCATTTCTTAAAACTTCTCTGATGAAATGATATAATTGAAGCTAGATATTTGTCGACAGCTGACATGCCTGCAGCTGTTAAACATTATAAGTTCATGAAAGATTTTGGAATTGTCAATTTAGAATAGCCAAGGCAGGACTGTATACTGTATTTGTTATTGTATATTGAGTTTAAAAGTTTTTTTTGTGTAGCTTTACCTCTCCACTGTATGTAATACTTTGAAAGTGTTGTTATTTTGATAAAGTGGGGGTGTTAGAATATTATCAAATATAATGTTAATTAATACAAGTAGCGCCATCTATGGACATCGAGGTGAAAGTTTGTCTATGTATGAATGACTTGCATCAGTCTATAGGAAACCAACAACCAACGACTTTTATTAATAATGATAATAAATAAATAATTTTAGACCACCTATTTGTTCTCGCTCTTGTTGTCCTAATCCTAAGGTTGCCTGGCAGAGATCGCTTCTAAGCGATATGGCCGCCTTTTGTTTTCTACTCCAGTTTATGTGTTTCTCTCTATTCGTCCTTTATTTTCCTAACTGTGTAGTGGTGTACAAATAAAGAGTTTAAATAAAATAAATAAGATTGCAGACAAAGGCAAGCTTGCAGAGGAAAAAAATACATTTCCTAGTTAATATCTTAACAAAATTCAAAATTCAAAATTCAAAATTCATTTATTTCAAGTAGGCCTAATATAAGCACTTTTGAAACGTCAAGTCTGTCTGTTTGTAGTGATTCTACCACCGGTTCGGAAGGCAGATTCTACCGAGAAGAAGCCGGCAAGAAACTCAGCAGTTGCTCTTTTCCAACATCAACAATTTACATTTTGCATTTTAACATTCATTTTTCTATCTTGTGAGAGCTGAAAGCGGAGCCGGATGCTTCCAAGCAACCTTTTCATTAAAAAATTCATCAATTGTATAGTAACCTCGCTGTAATAAATGTGTTTTAACAAATTCTTTAAACTTGTGCATTGGCAGGTCCAAAATCACCTTAGGAATCATATTATAAAAGCGTATACTCAATCCCACAAATGATCCCTGTACCTTACGCAGACGATATGCAGATGACACTAATTTATGACCATTTCTTGTAAGTCGACTGTTTATGTCCACTTAAAAACTAACTTAGAATCAAATAGCGATGAACAAGGGGCAGCTAGGATACTATTCCAAATTCCCATATCATAAATATTAATTTTAAAGTCATGTTAATTATTGGCCATTAATTCCCCTTGCAGTATATTTAATATACAAATATTACAAACACTCTCCCTTATACAATCAAATGTAGGACACCTTCAACATGTTGACATGATGAATTCGTGACAAGTCGTGATCGAATTGACGCCATTGATTTAATATGTTAGCGACAAGATGAACGCTGTATCTTTAAATTGGTTTTGAATTCACGATAAAAAAATATTTGATTGCTTATTTGCCCTATTGTAAAACTAGATGTTGCCCGCGACTTCGTCCGCGTTTGGTTTCAATAAATAATCGGGTATAGTGTTTAAAAAAATTAAGTATATCTCTAAAAATAACTGTTTTGTTAAGGTGTTAATTTTTAAAACTCGCGATATCTTCTAAATGAAATGTCCGATTGGAATGAATTAAAAAGTATTTTATTGCTATGTAAACATAGCCTTGATGATAAATCTATTTATTTTAATAAGTATACATACTGCAATACTAAATTATTATCGCTGACTGGATTCCCACGCACTTTTATAATTACTTGCGATCTTATAGAATTTCAAAACTTAACAGTTTATTTTGTCATTAAACTATAATCTTTCTTTCTCTCTCTCTGGTCGTTCATTCATCACTGAAGATCGTGGTCCTGGTACATTTCACATTTTATGGTGAACGTTTAGAACATTAGAGGTAAAATAATTACTGTCAGCTGCTAAATGGTATAAAGTGACAAACCTTTTGTCCCAAAAACCATTCTAAACTCCAGTGGTTTTCTATGCTTTAATATTAGTCGCGTACACGGTTTCGGTATGTTCTTTATTCTGTGGATAATTTTACGCTAAATATTTATAAAATATATATATTTTTTAAATCCATACTTGGATGTTACAAGGTTATGCCAACTGTTTATTTTTGTTGTGTATGACCAACTGACAGACATCAAGATCACATTATTTCAGCGGCCTGATTTGCTAAGTTCTAAGGAGTTGTACAAGTTATATAATACACCAATAATCTATTGGTAACAGATATATAAGATGTAAGACGGACGTTAAGTAATCACAATACTTAAAATCATTAGTAAATGCTACATATTATCATGTAGAAGTTAGATTTTCTTTTAAGACAGAAGTCTTGCCTGGTCTTCTAGACAGTGGTGTGTATGCAGATGATATAAAATGAGTTATATTAATCCAGTACAAGTTAAAAAACTTAACGGTAGGCTTCTTAATCTTACAATGCCTATCCTTAAGTATTTTATATATAGCACTGGAGATTTTTATCATTTTATATAATTTGCACACCCTATGCGTACCCTCTATGCGTACCCTCTATGCACGCCACTGCTTCTAGGGTACCGGGTTCAATCAGAGGTAGGGGCAATGTGGGAGTTTATAATTTCTGAATTATATTATGAGTCAAGGGCTAACTTGTATAGTGGAATAATAAAAAATGTGTGTGTACTCATGTACACGCGTCAGAAATTATACCTTTTGGCGTAACAAGATAAAAATCTTTTCTAAAATTTCACTAACAATAGGTAGAAGTTATTTAATACATTATCTAGTTATCTCATTATGTGACCACCAAGTTTCACTGAACATTAAAATTGAGATTATTGTACAATTGAATCAAATCAAATCACCGGAATTAGCCCGCAGACTTTGACAATTGAAAGTGTACACTGTCAAACCTTATAGCTAACTTCAGGGTGCCGTTTTTTTTGTGACGGAGTGCGCGCGCATCGTAAAATGTGAGCTGGCGGACGATGTATTCCCCTCTCACTCGGTTTCGCAACTACCTTCATCCTGTTAAAATTGTGTAACCGCGCATTTTTCGTTACATCGTATAATTTCACTATCATGATTTTTTTCCTAACGCCGCTAAAGAAGTATAACTTTTTTTTTTAAATATATATATATATATATATATATACATGTATGTATTTGCAATCAGTCGCGAGAGTATAATCAGATGTGCTGGGTGAGTTATTGGCAGCCACAGACGAGGGAGCCATCGCTCAACCGTCCGTCAATTGTCGAGCACGTCAGCTCGTTTGAGGCGTTTCATACGTGGAGCTACTAATAGTGAGCCAGCAATACGGTTGGGGTGTTCGGCTAGGCGTTTTTTGTGTTTTTTGCAGAACCTGCCGATTTCAAGTATAACTTAAAAAAAAAGATCTGAGGTCTGGTTAGCTTTTAGTCAACCATTCCGTTACGATAGCGGGTAGAAACCGATAGGGGTATGGTTGTACTACTAGGTAACCATCCGCTACGGACTTAGACGGCATCAAATTAACTATCTCAGTTGACATCAAATTTAGCCACTCTGGAAAGATGGACGTTGGGGTAAACGCAGCTTAGGTCGGCCACCAACGAGGTGGACAGTTGACATCAGGCGAGTCGCTGGGAGCCGCTGGAGGCAAGCGGCCCAGGAACGTGTATTGTGAAACTCCTTACAAAAGACCTATGTCCAGCAGTGGACGTCGATTGGTTGAGATGATGATGATGATGTGGAAAGATACCATCAGATATCTCGCAAATCTTATATCTTTAAACGAGCAATTCTTGTTTATACTCGTATATATAATTGGAATCTCGGAATCGGCTCCAACGATTTTCATGAAATTTAGTATACAGGGGGTTTCGGGGGCGATACATCGATCTAGCTAGGATTCATTTTTAGAAAATTACATTTTATTCGTGTTTTCCGGTAATAACCGATTTGGTGCAGAGGAAGTTGCACGGGTCAGCTAGTTATTATTACATATTGTGTGATTGCACCGGCCAACAGATATGATATGAACATGGATTTTGGATTTTAGGTTTAAGCTGGAGGTTACGGGATCGATTCCCGGCAGGGGACTTTATAATTTCTTACTTTCTGTGGTCTGGTAGCCTTCGGCCGTGGCTAGTTACCACACTGACAAAGACTTGTCGCTAAACGGTTTAGCGTTCCGGTTAAATGTCCCGTAGAAATCAATTAGGGGTGTGAGTTAACTATAACTGGCATACTCAGTAACAGGTTAACCCGCAGTGGCGTGCACTTCATACATGCGCAAAAGTACTGCCTTTTTTTAAATGTTTATAGACGAGCGCTTGACTGGTATATCGACCACGTAGGGATGCAGATCCTTACGGTGCCTCGCGGTTCGATGGTAAAAAGGCGAGGGGGGAACTAGATCAAATAGTTCTTGAGCACACTTTCCGAAATACTATAGAACACCGAAAGGTAGGCAACCTTTTGACGATGTTCCAAACTCTGAAGAACTCTACCCTACTTTTGATATGTAACTCGTATAGTAGAAGGATTTTTGCCATTTGATGTAATTTTCCTGCTGCATACTCTGGTAAATAACTCAGCCACGCCACTGTTAGCCCGCCTACCGTCTCAGCCGCATCATCACTTTCCACCCGGTAAGTCTGCCGTCAAGGGCTAACTGGTAATAGAATAAACAAAACTTATAATTTTAAAGAACCCAGATATATTGATGTTATTTGATAGTCACGACCTTTGTTGATGTAACATCATCGGAATCATGGTAACACAGTGTTATGAAAGTTGTTGAACCTTGTACAAAGGACAGGTTAAGTACACGCTTAAAAATAGTATGTGGACCGATACCGATTCAAAATGATTACATATATTTTTGGGCCTAGCTTAAGAAATGCTACTTTCAGAGAGATAAGAGAGTTTTTTTTATATATCCTCATCATCATCATATCAACCCTTTACCGGCCCACTACAGAGCACGGGTCTTCTCCCACAATAAGAAAGGGTTAAGGCCGTAGTCCACCACGCTGGCCCAGTGCGGATTGGTGGACTTCACACACCTTAGTAAGCAGGAGTGAAAAGAAAAATTGGAAACTATGGTTTAAATACTGAACTTATATAGGACTCTCAGACATGCAGGTTTCCTCACGATGTGCAAGTGATATTTTAATTACTTAAAACGCACATAAATTAATAAATAAATACACTACGACAATACACACAGCGCCATCTAGTCTAAAAGTACGCGTAGCTTGTCTTATGGGTACTGAGATGACTGATGAATAATTTTTATGAATAATACTTATAAAATACAGATAAACACCCAGACACTGGAAAACATTCATGTTCATCACACAAACATTTTTCAGTTGTGGGAAGCGAACCCACGGCCTTGGACTGAAAGCAGGGTTGCTGCCCACTGCGCCAATCGGCCGTCTAAACACATAACTTAGACAAGTCAGAGGTGCCTGTTAGGATTCGAACTCGGCCCCCCGAAAATGAAGTCGAGCCCCTACCCAATGCACTTTCACTTCTTTTTTTATTCATACTAATATCATAAATGCGTAGTGTTTTTTTACCAACAAGCTCACTCTCGCATTTATTTGTTTGTTTGTCCTTACTTACGCCCTAAACTAATCATCCAATCGACTTGATTTTTAGCATACAGTTAGTTGAAAGGAGAGTAACCTAAGCTAACACTTTCTGTTGGTTTTACCCGCAAATAGAACTGCCCACGAACATGGTAACTCTAGACCAACGAGGTTGTTACAACCTTTAACAGTGCGAAAAGCACGATAAACTGCAAATAATATATTACCTGCTATTTACTTAAATAGTTTATGTAGGTTATATTGGTCAAGTGTACAGAATATATGATGTGGTTTTGTTATTGAAGTGAAACTTCTTTATCGGGGTTGGAAAAAAATTTAGTGTAACATTTTTCAGTTACGCGTCACATTTTTTCGTTACGCGCCGTCATTTTCTTGTCCCAACCACGGTTGATTCGAGTTTATTTTTATTTCACGACAAGTTATTTAATTATTTAAACTCTATTTGAACACCACTAAACAGTTAGGAAAATAAAGGACGAATAGAGAGAAACACAAAAACTGGAGGAGAATACAAAAGGCCCAGTTAGCCCTTGACTGCAATCTCACCTAGGGGAGTATAGCAGTTATATTAAACCCGTATCCCATATAAATAAATAATAATAAATATACTACGACAATACACACACTGCCATCTAGCCCCAAAGTAAGCGTAGCTTGTGTTATGGGTACTAAGACGACTGACGACGACGATGAATATTTTTATGAATAATATACATAAATACTTAGAATATACTTATAAACACCCAGACACTGACAAACGTTCATGCTCATCACACAAACATTTTCCAGTTGTGGGAATCGAACCCACGGCCCTGGGCTCAGAAAGCAGGGTTGCTGCAAACTGCGCCAATCGGCCGTCAAGCGGCCACATCTAATCAGTATCTACGCGACATCGTAATGGAACGCTAAATCGCTTAACAGTACGTCTTTATCGGTAGGGTGGTAACTAGCCGGACCGGAGAAATTCAGACATTATAAAATCCCGAATTGCTCCTGCCGGGAATCAAACCCGGGACCTTTAACCGGTCACCGCTGGGCCAGGGAGGTCGTCAAAACAGTCTACATAACAGTGTACATAACAGCGTTACAACAGTATAACATTCCACTTATGGACTAAAGGCCTCTCACGCAGAGACGGAGCAGACGGGATGATCGCAGTTGATGGTAGTAGTAGCACCGTGGACGCCGGCAGTGGCGTGCACTTCATACATGCACAAAAGCACTGCATACCCTAAAATTTTTCTATCACTCATGAATGCGAAGGATTTTTCCATTTTATGGCACCTTCCTTCTTTATGCATACCCTGGTCAAAAACACTGCGCATTCCACTGCCCGCCGGGTAGTGACAATACTCAGCCGTCAACACGCAGAGTACAAAATAAGCATTGTTATATTTTCACCCGACCCCCCTAGAAGAAATATTTTTCGTATGTATGCATATAATACTATTTTAAACCTGCTTTTAGTTGGAACGCGGTTTGTGTAGTTTAAACTAGTTTTTACTGAGTGATTTGGTTTACAGCCAGAAACTTCCTAGCTAAAACTAGAATTTAGTATAATGTAACTAGAATATAGTAAAACGTTACGCAAAATATAAAAGTAAATCTAAGAATTAATAAATAGCTCCGCGTTTAATTTGGGTTCGAACAATGTTAAATACCCATAGACGCGAAGATTTACACTTATAAAAATATATGAATGAAAATATATTATGTATTCTGAGTTATACACGTGCATATACACAAGCGGTTGTATGACGTCGTAAGAGAGCATCACGCCGTTTGCCGTGATGTCATACTATTTAATGGATATACCAATTCACGTTAATAAAGGTTTCACAACAATGAATATAATCCAAGAACTCTTCTATGCAAATGCCAAATAGGTCGACTGAATATCCTTAACATTCCTCTAATTCGCAATAAATGCTTTGCGTAGTCTTCCGTACCGCAAAGTCCTTCTTTCCGTAACGTGTTTCCGGACGAATGCTTTTATGGACGGATAGACATTCCCAAGGCAAACGCGTTTCATCTTGGCTTGAGTTAGTCTCATTAACTGACAAAATTACTGTTTACATCGAAGTGTGATGATGAACTGTCTCGCTGGTTTAGTGGTTAGTTAGGCCACTACGTTTCACGGGGTCCCGGGCTCACGGTTGGTTAAAGCCCGTAATGGTGGTAAAATAATCAGGTATCAGCTCAAAGAAGAGCAGCTATATGTTTTAAGGTTACAGGCCGCATGGTACCGCTGCTGAAGGTTTAAGTCATCGATTTTAATAAAAAACATTTTATTACTCGATACCGTTGAGTTATATGTTGAGATTATTTTGAAATGCATTTAATTGTAAATGTTACGCAATCCAAGGCGTACAGACCTTGATTTTAAATTTAACATAAGATACATTTCAAAACATTTAACAAGAAATTGCGTGCATTCTTTTTAAAATATGCATTTTTGTAAGTAGGTTTATTTAACAACACGTTTCACTCAAAAAGACCGCTGACGAATTCACTTGCCTTTTGCGAAAGCGCTTGACTTTTATCACCTTTGCGGAATGATGGTCAGTGATGAGGCAGCCTAAGATGGGGTGTTTTTCGAGGTACACAAATTTTAGAAGGTTTAGGAAAAACGGAAGTGCATTCCTGATTTTGCAGAACTGTGTAATAATTGCCTTCTAAGTTTATTAGTTAGCAATTCTTAGTACCATCTCGGACTTAGGAAGTTTTAATGGTTTCACCCTGGCACAACATGTGTTGTTCTTATTATTCGTGGGCGAGGTCGAATCCCAGCAGCCACCTCCTCAACTTTTCTAAGTTAAGTTATGTTATGCGTTTTAAGTAATTAAAATATCACTTGCTTCAACGGTGAAGGGAAGCATCGTGAGGAAACCTGCATGCCTGAGAGTTCTTTATAATGTACTCAAAAGTTCACCAATCCACACAGGGCCAGCGTGTTAGTCATTATTATTATATTATTGTCTATCTTTATATATATAATTCTTGTGTGCGTGTGTATGTCACTGAACTCCTCCTAAACGGCTGGACCGATTTGAATGAATTTTTTTGTATGCGTTTGGGTGGCATCCTGGATGGTTTAGATTCACAAATCAGCCCGAAAGATGGCGCTGCAGTCGGTATCTAGGTTATTTACCTATACTGCAACTAAACGGCTGATTTATTCAGGTACGAGTCTGATTTGATAAACTCTTTCAGTGTTAGCTAGCTATAGCTGATCTATCGAGGAAGGCTATAGAGTATATACCATCACGCTAAGACTAAAAGGAGCATAGGATCAATGAAGAATGTTTCAAAATCGGCCACTTAGCTTACGCCACGTGCGCTGCGTAAACGGTTAAAGTTTCGATAAAATCACGCATAAAAAAGTTTCTCCCTTTATAAGTTCTAAAAAAGCCTGGTACAGGCGACAGCATGTCTATCTTTCAAGGTAAACTTTTGCGCGGACGACGTCGCGAGGGACCTCTAGTATTCTATAGGGAAAATGATGCTGCTCTGACCGTCTGACCGTCGGCGTTCTTTTTAGGTGACACCTATTTTATCTGATGTATTGCAATACCTTAACACTTGAAGTGCAATGTTAAAGTTTTTAACAGGCCTTTAAAAGAAGGTTGCCAGTTCAATGTGTATGTTTTTGTCAATATAGATACTTCAATGTCAACACTGTACTCATTTCGTTGGAAGTTGTAATAACGTCATTTCTCTAAATCGAGGATTAGAGATACGTTTTTGGGTAAAAAACAATGTCGAAAGTGGTAAAGAGGTGTCCCAATTCACAATTTTAATAACCTGTTTGAGGTATATTAAACTCATACCTTTACGCTTTCTACGCAGCATTTTTGTTGATTAGGTGATAACTAGCCACGGCCGATGCCTTCCGCTACACCAGACCAGAGGAAATTCAGAAATGTATATACAACGTGTAACGGAATTAAGAAATACTGTTAAAGGAGGGAGAAGTATCCTATTAATATTAAAAATGTGAAAGTGTGAATGTTTGTTACTCAATTGCGAAAAAACGGTTGAACGGATTTGGATGAAATTTGGCATGCATGTAGCCTTTAACACAGAAAAGAGCAAAGGCTATCTTTTATCCCGATTTCTTAAGTAGTTTCCGAGGTAAAATTGAAAATTGTTTAAGAGAAGAGCCGCGGGCAGACAGCTTTGAAATTTGGAAAGCATGTCACCTATGCTTTCGAAAAGCACATTTTTTCAATACCAATCTCTCAAATTGTTTACGGGGTTTGATTAAAATTTAATGAGCGGAGCTTTTGACCAAATTTTGAAGTCGTCGAAGTCGCAGGCAGAAGCTAGTTTTTCATAAGGAATCATGGCCTGTGAAAATATTAAATCAAAAGAAGCATATTTTTCCATACAAACTAATTCAAAACATTCTAAGTGTTTACTTATGACAACCCTATTGAAGATAAAAGACCGACACGTGCATAGTACCTACCTACACAACGCGACGCGTACCTAATAAAGTTAAAAAAATCACATGATTTTACTTTTGCATGTGACGTTAGGGCTGTATCTGATAAGTCTCAGAGACGGTAAATAATGTACCTCTAAAGCCTCTAAAGTATTATTTCGGCTTACATTTACACGTTAAATGCAATAAGGCCGCTTAATAGTATGCTTTTTATTTTGTTTTGTGTGCAATAAAAGTGAGTTCATTTAATCCAATTAATCAAAACATCGAAACTGTTTGAAGATGGCAATGTAAATAGTTCCTATTACATCTACGATGATAATTATTTTTCACGTTATTTAACTGCAATTACGCTGCTGACTTACTAATTGCGTTACATAAACTGTGTTCGTGTTATGCACCGATACTTTACAGTTGCTGCGTGTTACTTAGCTACTTTTTACAAATATTCTATTTACAATCTTGTAAGGTTGATTTACGAACATTATTTAAATTAAAAAAAAAAAATATATATATATATATAAATATATATATTTTTTTAAATATCTACCGATTATATGACAGGGGATAGAATTAACTGATCCATTTGCCAAAGCATGACAACAGGGAATAAGAGAAGTTTAACCCCGTTTATTATTCGACGTATATTAACAGAATTATTAAGATCACACAGAACCCTTATTCAGCCATTACTCCAGAATCAGTGAACGTTACACGTAACACGTAACACCCGCGGAATGTTGATAGCTCTCAAACTTTTTCCTTTTTTCCCATTTAATGGTAAACGTTTAGAACATTAGTGGTTAGAGAGAGAGGTAGAACTACTGTTAACTGCTAAATCGTATGAAGTGACTGTGTCTAACAGACTGGTTTTTGATGCTTCATGCTTCAATATTAGTCGTATACACGGTTAGGATTGATTGATTGAATTGTGTGCGTGTATTCATTGGATATTATATCCACTTATACGCCAATGTGTAGTGTGACTGTAGATGATGAATATACCAATAAATTAACTTACCTAATGACCCAGTATCGTTTTTACGCATTATAGCTTAAAGTTCAATATGGAACGTTCACTTTGTTTTGCGACGGACGGAAATCAATTTGCTTGCAAGAAAATTGCACGTGATGGCGAGAGAGCAGTTATGTGTATTTCCCAACGCGATGCCTATGTCCCAAGCGGCGGTCGGCGACCCGCTGGTGCAATACGTGACAGGCACATACCATTTACGTTATATGCCGCGTGTGTCACATCCGACGCTGAAAATACGGGGAAAATTTTGTAGACTTGCATTTTAATGGTTAAGAACCTTCTATCGTCGAATTTATTCGTCCAGGCCGACTTTGTGTCCCGCCAAGCGATACGTGGCCGCGTAGAATCCGATTAGGGTTTTGAGTTTAAAATAACTGCAGGTTAGCCCACTAACTGTTAGACTGCATCGTGACTATAAGATTCCAGTTAAGGGTTAACTTGTAGTGGATAAACAATATGCAACAAAAAGTTGCAAAAAGGTAATATTACTTCTCGAAAAAAGTCTTCACTTTTTTGGTCTTGATCTCATCC
The DNA here is from genome assembly GCF_905163445.1 of Pararge aegeria. Classification (NCBI taxonomy): domain Eukaryota; kingdom Metazoa; phylum Arthropoda; class Insecta; order Lepidoptera; family Nymphalidae; genus Pararge; species Pararge aegeria. The sequence goes on from NC_053189.1 coordinate 17,248,099, forward strand.
ACTCAGCACGTAACGCGCGATAAGGAAACACGAAAAGTCACTCCCTATTTTATCGCTTAAACAATTAAAAGAATCACAATTAACAGAACCGTCATACAATACTTCTAGCTATCTTTATTTATTTTCTTTTATCATATCAAGCCATTACCAGCCCACAATAGGCCACGGGTCTCCTCCCACTATGAGAAGGGGTCAAGGCCGTAATCCACCACGCTGGCCCAGGGCGGATTGGTGACATTTTCTTAACTTTACCTCTTTTTCTATCAAATGAAACGTAATGTGCGCAAACGTGACCTTGAAATCTAACTGGTGTGCCCTACCTTATTTGTTATGGGTATGGTAGGATATAACTAGCTCAATGTTAGCAGGAGCATAACACCTATATTGTATACTAGCGGACCCTCGCGACTTCGACCGCGTATGAGTCAATCTAGACGCTAGAATAGATCCTATGCTAACATCATAATCATCGTGGCTAGCTTTGTACCTACTATTATTTTACGTGGTATACTGAGTTAGTGAGTTGTCATTATTGTAGTTAATACATACACACATCCATCCATACATCCATCCTCACAAACTTACGCATTTATAATATTAGCAGGATGGTACGCATGCATTCGATCGTTGTCCCATATGCCTTGCGACTTGCTATTATTTGTGCAGAGTTATGTCCTTTATCTCCGATAATATTTATCAGATCCTTATTAAAATAAGACAATACATGCTTGATAGTATACACTTTGAAATAAAAAAAGAATTATTAAATTCGGTTAAAAGATGTGTGATATTAATATAATGATATTAAGTATCCTATATGTTGACCCGGAATATCAGCTACCACTATACCAAATTTAATTTAAATCCGTTCAGTAGTTCTCACGTGATGCACAGAAATACAGACAGACATATAGGCAGACAGACAAAAATTAAATAAAAATCGGTTTCGGTCTCTGAGTCGGGACTCAGCATCGATTATAAAGCATCCCTCTATCAAAATTTTCAAAATAGATTAAATGTACAGAAATCTTCCAGTTACAGTTTTATTATAAGTATCTATTTTTAAAATAATTAGGGGGAAGGTGGATAATGTGGACGTTCGTTTGGCGCAGGCGCAGGTCGCCCCTATTGGCGGTGCCGCGCGAACGCACTAACTAGGTATCTAGCTTCACAAGGCGCCGATGATGCGCGCGATTCGCACCCTTTACGACATAGCTGAGAGAACGGATCTATTTCTTTTACTCTGACTGAAAGGTTGCTCTGTGTCGCATTTGTTACATTGATAATGTTGAGTAGGTAGGTTCAGTGCGAAAGGGGGCCCCGCATATTTAATACCGCTCATATCTGCCTGACTGACTGACTGACAGACAGACAGACAGACAGACACGCACACGCACACTATTTACTTAACTATTAATTACCTACAAAATTGTAACCTATAGATAGCAAATACGTATTGTATTTAAGATACGTATTGAGTATTGAATTGCATTTATACAACTTTATATTTAAGAACCCATAGCAGAGAGAGCTCTTTCAAAGAATTTGCTACGGGCCCCGCGCTTGCTTAATCAGACACTGGGTAGGTTAATAAAATATACTTTATAATGTATGTAGGTAGGTACATCAGAATCTACGCTAGTGAATTAGGAAACTTCCTGTAATACTAATTGTTAGGATTCAAATTTCCACTTGTTTGTTATTTTTTTATTTTAATCTTATTTATGAACGAGACGTTCGGTTGTCATTCTCCGATTGGTTAACGCCGGTAGACGCCTAACGGCGGGAACCAATCAAGTTGATTGGACGGCTGTGAGTTTTGGCGGGAGATTGGGTTTTTCTTCTTGGCGGGTTGGATCGTTCTCTGTTGGGTCAGGGAGTGAAATGCGAGATTGTAAACAATAATTCCATATTGTCATAGTTTATAAAGTAAATGAATAAAGTGATATTTGTATGGTATGTTTATTTGCATCTTTTCGTGGCCTCATCGCTATCGTACTACAGTTCTAATATAATCGTAAGTTGAAAAATAAATTAATAAGCTTGTAAAATAAATTATCGCCGTCCAATGATTGTCTTCAAGAGTAAAAAATCTCAACCTTTTAGATATCGTAAAAAAAATATAAAATACAAATGAAATTACTATTTTATCATTCATTTTCTCCATTAGCCACCTGTTATAAAAGATTAAGTAAAGATTATCTTATGTAATGTCTGTGTAAAGCAATAACATTCGTTCTATTGTTCAATCAGAACCGGTCGAGACGTGGCGCGCGTCTTAAGTCAGAAGACTGGCTTAAAGTAAACTTGAATGCATGTCTCTCACATGGGTGTTGTAAAGCTCGGTACACAATATTTTAAGTAGGTTTATGATTAAGATGGCGCAAAGATTGCGTTTTCTACTTGGAAAATTCCAGTACATAAATTATTTTCATTCATCATATCAATCGATTCATTACCAGCCAACTAGCTACAGTTTATTTTTTATTTCACTGCAAGTTAGCCCTTCACTGCAATTTCACCCAAGTGATGATGCGGGTAAGATGGTAGCCGGCTAACCTGTTAGGGAGTATGGTAGTCACACCCCTAATCGGTTTCTACGAAACATCGCACTAAACTGTAACTAGCCACGATCAAACCAGCATCAGACCAGACCAGAGAAAATTTTGAAATTATAAATTCCCACATTGACCTTACCGGATATCAAGGCCGGAATCTCCTGCTTAAATTCACAGCGCTCAGCTGTGCGCCAGGGAGGTCTTCAAAAGAGGAAGGGGTTAAGACCGTATTCCACCACGCTGGCCCAGTGCGGACTCCACACACCTTTGAGAACATTATGGAGAACTCTCTGGCATAAAGGTTTTGTAAACTTTTGTAAGTTATGTGTGTTTTAAGTTATTAAATATCACTAGCTTCAACGGTGAAGGAAAACATCGTGAGGAAATCTGCATGCCTGAGAGTTCTGCGTAATATTTTCAAAGGTGTGTGGAGTGAGGAGTCCACAAATCCGCACTGGGTCAGACTGGTGGATCACGGCCTTAACCCCTTCTCATTGTTCGATGAGACCCGTCTCCTGTAGAAGGCCGGTACTTATAATAAAACTGTAACTGGAAGATTTCGGTACATTTAATATATTTGAAAATTTTGACCGGGGAATGCTTTATAATCGATACTGAGTCCAAAACAGATCTTTATTTCATTTTTGTCTGTCTGTCTGTTTGTCTCTCTTTCCGGCATCACGTGAAAACTAATAAACGGATTTAAATAAAATTTGGTATGGTGGTAGCTGATATTCCGGGTCAGTATATTGGATACTTTTTATCCCGATAAACAATAAGTTGCCTCCAGAAAAAGGAAAAAAAAATCTATCAATTTTACTTATAGCTCCGTTAAATTTGAACTGATTTTAATAATTCTTTTTTTATTTGAAAGTGTACTACTATCAAGCATTTATTGTCTAATTTTAATGAAGATCTGATAAATATTGTCTGAGATAAAGAACATAACTCTTCACAGATAACTTCAAGTCGCAAGGCATATAGGACAACGATCGAATGCATGCGTACCATACTACTAATATTATAAATGCGAAAGTTTGTCAGGATGGATGCATAGATGGATGGATGCACGTATGTATGGATTGATGGACATGTTAGAAGTAATCAATCTTGTTACCTACAAAAAAGTCCTGGAGGCTATATGTTCAACTGATAAGTCACAATAACCGCTTTTTGTTATAAAATATAAAAACACGGGTACAATATAAAGATGGTGACATTCCTATCATGATCCTTATCAAAATAAATAGTTTTATAATTCAAATTGATTACTGAAAATTGTTCTTCAAATTATTCAAATTGGACCTATCGTTTATAAGTTACGACGGGTATGCTATGCTAAAAGTTATATAGTAATATAGTTTGGAAATAAAACTGGACCTATTAGGTGGCCTGCAATTAGGTTATTGGTTTTTTAAAGATATTAAATCCGATAACAACCGATTTGATGCAGATGAAGTTGCGTGGGTCAGCTAGTGGGTTTATATGATGATGATGTTGATTATTTTATATTTAAATGAACTGTGTGTAAAAACCCTAATTGTTAAAGTTCTTGACATTGAATAATCAAATCACATGTAGAGCTTCAACGTTGTTTAATAGAATAACGTGATTGGTTTTACAACGAATAGCAATTATCATCTAATAATGAAGACAAATAATTGTTATAATAGCTGTCTCGTTGCTCAAGTAGTAAGAATGGGTTGCCGATCACAAGACGTTGGATTCGATTCTCGGTTCGGGTGCAAGGTCCTCATCACCATCATTGACCCATTACCGGCCCATTACAGGGTACGGTTCTCATCTCAGATTCAACAAATCTTTATATATATTTTTCTTGTATGCGTTTGTATGTCACTGAACTCCTCCTAGACGGCTGGACCGATTTAAATGAATTTTTCGGTATGCGTTCGGGTGGCACCCTGAATGGTTTAGATACACAAATCAGCCCGACAGATGGCGCTGGGGTCCGCTAGTAAATAAATAAATTACGACAATACACACATCGCCATCTAGCCCCAAAGTAAGCGTAGCATGCGTTATGGGTACTAAGATGACTGATGAATGTTTGTGTGAATAATATACGTAAATACTTTGAATAAACATATTTCTAATCATAAATAACAAATAATTCGAATATGATTGAGAAGGGTTTGGGCCGTAGTCTGCTACGCTGGCCAAGTGCGGTTTGGTAGGCTTCACACGCCTTTGAGAACGTTATGGAGAACTCTCAGGCATGCTGGATTCCTCACGATGTTTTCCTTCACCGTTTAAAGCAAGTGACTGTTAAATTGCTTAAATTAAAACGCACATAGCTCCAAAAGTCAGTAGTGCGTGCCGGGGCTCGAACTCGGTCTTCACAAAAGGAAAGCTGAAGCTCACCCTCTAGGCTATCACCGCTTAATACGGCACGTACCTAGTTTTTTATATTCCAAGTTACCTCGCCTTCAATCTCACGCGGTACTCAGTTTTTGTATTATTTATTTAATTATTTAAACTCTTTATTTGTACACCACTACACAGTTAGGAAAATAAAGGACGAATAGAGAGAAACACAAAAACTGGAGTACAATACAAAAGGCGGCCTTATCGCTTAAAAGCGATCTCTGCTAGGCAACCCTAAGGTTGGTAAGGTAATCCTAAGATTAGGACAACAAGAGCGAGAACAAATAGGTAGTGTAAAATTGTTACAAACCTACATACAAATAACTACGTCCGAATACATAAACAAAATATACACAAATATATATTTTTTTTTATCATAGTTTTCAATTTCCGAATGGATATAAAAAAACCGAATTAATATTTTTTTCATCTGTCATGTGTCAATTTAAGAGTCCCCTCTTTGCGATCCACCGCGATCGGTTTCTTAACTTTAGATGGCGCTTAACGTCGTTATCTAAGGGTTGGTGAAACGTTTTTATTCTTCACGCATCTCCTACAACAATTAGTACATCCGATTTAAGCGTCTCCTATATTAAGTGAAAACGATCAAAAGGAGATTTAGTTCTGTGCCAGCGACCTTGACTCCGAAGACTTAACACTTACTATGCTAGTGGCCTTAGTAGGTTACCGTCGGAATACGTAACGCCGATTGCATATCAAAATTCCTTCAGTCATTGCTTTAGAAGGTACATCGTGTATGGACTAACACTGTTTTGAAATGCAATGCGTTGCTTCCCGCCACCGTCTGCGCTTACCTTCATTTAATATTATCACCATCAGCTGGCGTCCCACTGCTGGGTAAAAGCTTCGTCTCTCATAGGATAGACTGTTTTTGGAGCTTAGACCCACCACGCTGCTCCAATGCGGGTTGGTGGGAACTTGTGGAAAGTTAGTGATAATAATCGGGACCGACGGATTAGCGTGCTCTCCGAGACACGTGTTTGACACCGCCAATTTTCTCACACCGGGCTGCTTCTTAAAAATCTTTAACAAAGAAACGCAATACCATACAATTTTTGTCCCAACCCGGCAATCGAACCCTGCCATCGTGATCATGCTGAGCACTACACCAACAAGGCAGTTATTAATAAAGTTACCTGTCCAATAATACAATTAGTTATTGCTTTAAATAATGCTACCTGTCACAAATTGTTAATAGCTTTTAAAGTTGTCGCAAAGCAAATAACAAAGTTAGACGGAGCGTTTGCGAACTAGAGTGCACATATGAGTACAATGTGCTTATGCACGTGCTCACTTACGACGAACAAGGCAATGCCTAAATAAGTAACGCTTAATATAAGGAGATTCCTAAGAATACATCAACCGTTCACTAATAGTCATCACCTAAGTGTTGGTGAAACGATTTTTTTCTATAGACATCGCCTAAATTATTAGGCATTCTGCTTTGGCGATGCTTAGGTTTATTGAAAACGGGCATACAACCACAACTTACTAGGTGGATACCTAAACCTGTTTTAGTGTGCTACTTAAAATCTGTAACTATTTCAGTGTTTATTTATTACTAGTTGTTACTTAACATGTTATTCTCGTAGGGGTGATAGCCCAGCGGGTAGACGTGGTGGACTTCGCCCCCTGACACCATCATATCGACCCATTACCGGCCTACTACAGGGCACAGGTCTCCTCCCACAACAAGAAGGGGTTAGGCCGCAGTCCAACACGCTGGCCCGTGGTTTGGTGGACTCCACATACCTTTGAAAACATTATGTAGAACTCTCAGGCATGCAGGTTTCCTCACGATGTTTTTCTTCACTGCTTTATCAACTCGCACTGGCGTACAAGTGGAAATAATATTCAAATAATATATGTGTATTAATAAACGGGGGTAAACTTCTCCTATTCCATGTTCCAGTGATTTAGCAGGTGGGCACGTAAATTATATCCCGTGTCAGGGGATAAAATCGGGGGATATAATATTTATCTCTCGCAGCTGCGAAAGAGTGTTCGAGTACCTTAATTTTTTTAGTTTTTCATTTGTATTTCAAGAAATATCGGAAAAATACGAGCAATTCGTATACTATTAGCATTACACGTATCATCTATTTTATTAATCGAAGTCTATGAATAAGGCGTTAAACAAAAATTAATATAACTTTACACGTACTGTGACGAAGCAAATAGGAAAATATGATTAGGATCTTAATTGAAATTCTTGCTTTTTTAGAGGCGTTGTTTTTATATTACGCAAATAAATTTTTGTTTATTTTATTAAACTGTGTTATTATAATATTTTAAATGGTTGAATCCATTTTTTTTATTTCAATTATAAAAATCCAGTGACTTACATCATCATATCAACCCATAATCAGCCCACTACAGGGCACGTGTATTCTCCCACAGAGAGAAGGATTTAGGCCATTCCACCACGCGGGCCCCGTGCGGATTGGTGGGCTTCGCACGCCTTTGAGAAAATTATGGAGAACTTCAAGGCATGCAGGCTTTCCTCACTGATGCGGGGGAAAGAATTCACCCTTAAAGCAAGTGATATTTTGATTGCTTTAGACGCGAATAATTAAGAAAAGTTAGAGGTGCGAATGCTGGGATTCGAACTCAGCCCCCCGAAAGTTAAGCCGAAGTTCTAACCATTAGGCTATCTACATACCTCCCTCAATTGTACTATTTAGTACACTTAGAAGTTGGTTTTTTTATATATTCTTTATTGTCTTTCATAATCATAATATTAGCATAGTATAAAACATAAAAATAAGTATAATTAAAGAGTCCATCTTTAAAGTTTAAACAGACAGACAAGATGTCGGTACAGATAGCTGTAATATGAGCTGGTTTACTTAATAAAAAAAAAAATCAATATGGTGTAGTTTATTGTTCCCAGTCAAGCCCTTTCGTTTGGTACCCATATTCAGGGAGTTGTGAAAAAATATGTAATGCACCGTTTAGTGCCTACTTTTACCTTTTTTCGTCAAACATAGCAACACTCCCGACTAATCCACCTACCTTCCAACAAAAAAAACTAAATCAAAATAGTTTCATCTGTTCGGGCGTTACGATGGTAAAGGCAGACACATACGCATCCACACACACACACACACACACAGGCACGACAAACTTATAACGTCCTTTTCGAGTTGGGGGTTATAAATAACCTATGACAACGCAGTTGTAACTATGAAAAAAATATAAACAATAAAAACAAACTATGGCTTTTAAAAAAAAACACGTTACATAAAAGGCATATAATGTAATTTTTTCACGATTTTTACATTATGGGTAATACCGCCGTTCTTCTTATGGCACGACCTAGACACCGAACCCAGAACTTCGTGACCCGTTGTCAAACATGGTAGCTTCAAGGACGCAGTCGAGCCCACACCTGTCAACAAAAAAAGTTGCGTAACCCACCTCACTCTAGAAATGCAGCAATTATTGGTACTTATCTTTTATAGTGCCCGGCAATTAATAAATATTAATTAAACTTAATTGAGAGTCGTAAATATTTTATCCAAAAGCTTAAAGTCCTCGAGCGATATCCGGTGATGGTCAAATTGACGTGGAACTTAGCCCATACAACTATTACTGACATAGGCCATATATATGCTTATGTAAAGTCAAAGTCAAATATTTCTTTATTCAAATAGGCACATAGATGGCACTTTGATGCGTACAGTTCATGTAAAATATGTAGGTACATCGAAGTGAGTTGTTAACTAAATTCGTCAACTTATAACTAAATTCCACAGCAAACTTAGCCGGTTGTTTTTTTTTTCTTTATCCAACCTGGTTAGAGCAATAATTTATACCCGAACATTTTTATCATTGACGTAGTCCTTAATACTATAATAGGACTTTTCTATAAGCTTACGTTTAATACAAAATTTGAACTTTTTAAGAGACATCTCCAAGATATTAACTGGTAGTTTATTGTAAAATTGTATACAATTTCCTTTAATGTATAGTAGTACTATCGCCATGCTTCAATATCAACAACCTATTAACGGCCCACTCTCCGCACAGAATGAGTGATGTGTGCAGATGCAGATTGGTAGACTCCCAGGCATGCACCGTAACGTTACGTAGTTGAAATACCATCAACACATACAAAGCTTTGTTTCTTACTTTCTGATACGCACCGCAAAGGAATGAAATGCCCTCCCTTCTTCCGTCCTCCCCGATACCTATAATCTGGGTACCTGCAAATCAAGAGTGAATAGGCATCTTCTAGGCCCCATCTTAGGCTGCATCGTCACATCCCATCAGGTGCGATTACAGTCAAGTACTTATTTAATTTATTAATTACTTTTTTTAAATATTTGTTTTGTAATATAACCTAAATTAAACTATTTAAAACTAAATAAAATCTAAAACTTCTTCGTAACCACCGCAGCGAGGCAAAGTTCCAAAGATGCTGGCAGCATTGCCCCTTTGGATGGCCAAACTAATTCGTTGGCCAAGGTAACTGCCCGCTCTAGGATCACCGGTAGACTCGATAACCTTTTTCGATAATTCTTTGAAAAGAGCTCGTGCCTCCGGACCCCACGTTCCCAAAGTCTCTACTCCAAAATATAAATATACATAAAAGTTTACAAAAAAAATACTTATACTAATAAGAAAAGCACCCAGGTTTGTAATATATGCTAACAGAGAATTCAGTCTTGGTGCGTTAACTGCAGGACATTATTGCCAGTTTAACATGTGTATATAAAAATTACTTAAAAAGTAGGATTTCAGTTTTTTCTTAATAATACGAGGATTAATATAGTCTCGTATATTATTGGGTAATTCATTAATTAGGTCAATCACTAAGTAAACGTTCGTGTCATACTTAGTCTATATTTAAAACAAAATATGCAGGTTTCCTCGCGATGTTTTACCGCTAACCACAGCCATCCTTTTTTCTATTTATTTCGGAAGGGTCGTAGCTGAACCACCTTCAGGGTTGCAACAGCGTCGTCGGGGGATGGTGGTGTGTTTTAATTTCACTAATAACTAGCCCTTGACTGTCATTTCACCTGATGGTAGGTGAAGTTGTAGTGATAGATGCGAGCTAACCTGTGAGGGCTATTCAAATTTAAATCAGTCTATAAGCACTTTAAAATCGGTGATAGCCCAGTGGGTAGGACTTTGACTTCACTTTTAGGGGAGCGAGTTTGAATCCCGGCACGCACCTCTAAATTATTTTAGGTTATGTGCGTTTACAGCAATTAAAATATAACTTGCTTCAACAGTCAAGGAAAACATCGTGAGGTAACCTACATACCTGAGAGTTCACCATAATAAATAAATAATAAATATACTACGACAAAACACATATCGCCATCTAGTCCCAAAGTAAGCGTAGCTTGTCTTATGGGTACTAAGATAACTGCTGAATAATATACATAAATACTTATAATATATAGATAAACACCCAGACACTGAAAAACATTCATGTTCATCACACAAATATTGTCCAGTAGTGGGAATCGAACCCACGGCCTTGGACTCAGAAAGCAGGGTCGCTGCCCACTGCGCCAATCGGCCGTCAAATAATGTTCTGAAAGTTGTGTGTCCACCACTCCGCACTGGGCCAGCGTGGTGGACTACCTTGACCCCTTCACATTGTGGGAGGAGACCCGTTCCCAGTAGTGGGCCGGTAATGAGTTGATATGATGATGATGATAAGCACTTTAGTCTGTCTGTATGGCAGCATGGTATCGGTGTCTACATGACATCGTACAAGAACGCTAAATCGCTTGGCGGCACGTCCTTGCCGACAAGGGTGTAACCAGCCATGTTTGGTGGGAGGCTAGGGTGGTAACCAGCCATGGCCGAAGCCTTCCACCAGACAAATCATCAGATGAATGCGATTGAATGGGGACCTTTAGGAGGATTTCTATTTGCAATTCAATCTCGATCATTTCCTCGTTTCAATCCAGTTAGAAGGTCGTCTCAGGTGACTTGTGACTCGGGAGGTCATGTCGTTACGTTGTCACCATTGAGACCTCAAATTTAGGAACATTAGCATTTATAATATTTAATTTACTTCTAATAAGACAAAACTTAAATAAAATGCTTTTTTGTAAGCATTTATTTATCTATTTATTTATTAAGAGCACTAGAAAAATTACAAATTCATGAATAAATGAATGAATGAATGAATGAATGAATGAATGAATGAATGAATGAATGAATACACTTTTATTGTACACCACAGAGAAAATTTACAGAGATACGAATAAAACAGCACAATAAGGTAGAACGTACAATTTGGCGGCCTTATCGCTAAATAGCGATCTCTTCCAGGCAACCAAAGGCATACAAGAATATGCTATACGAAACTAGTAGGTGGTACAACTAACATTAGTGAAACATTAGGATTTTAAACTAAATTTACATAAAATAAAAAATATAACATAGTACATAAGACATATTAAACATGACATATTAAAGATATGTACAAAAATATAATATATATTCCATACATAATATATATTAATTCATAATCAGCATCAACAGATTACCGGCCCACTACAGAGCACGGGTGTCGTCTAAGAATAAGAAAGGTGTACACCGTAGTCTACCACGCTCGCCAAGCGCGGATTGGTAGACTTCACACGCCGTTGAGAACATTATAAAGAATCCCCAGGCATGCAGGTTTCTTCACGATGTTTTCCTTAACCGTTAAAAGCAGTTGACATTTAAATTGCTTATATAAAAACGCAAATATATCCGAAATATCAGTGGTGCGTGCCGGGGCTCGAACTCGGTCTCCACGAAAGTAAAACCGAAGCCTTACTCACTAGGCTATCACCGCTCGCTACATACATATTACACGTTTTTAAAATATAACATGTACTGATATGCGCGTGAATTACAATTGTACAAAGCGTCATGTAAACCTAAAAATTGACTAAAAATTGTTAGAAATAAAAACAAATATATATTCGATATTCCAACTCAAAAACCGTCGAGTATTAATTGTTATCTGCAAATCGTTTGCGAAAGGTGTAGTCCTTTGTGGGGTCGAGTATACGCTTAAACAACATGATTCCTAAGGTAATTCTGGGCTTACTAATACATACTATTAAACAATGAGTTAAAACACATTTACTACAGCGAGGTTAAATACAATTGATGAATTTCTTAATGACAAGGTAGCTTGGAAGCAGCCAGCTTCGCTCTCATCTCCCGCAAATTAAGCTTTATTTTATATACTCCTCGAAAAGCAGGAGAATCTGTATGGTGTAATTTATAATTTCGTCAATTGTTATACTCCACTGAAGCGTCCTCAGGAGACTTGACAATGAATAATTGAAATAAGACTAATGTTCTTAACAATTATTGATTGTAAAGTCAACATCTCCTGGGGTGTAAAAATTAGAAGAAATTCTAAATTACACCGTAGGTACAGATTTTCCTGCTGTCCGTGGAGTATAACAAATAAAGCTTAATTTTCACGATAAATAATTTTTCTATATTGCGGGAGATAAGAGGAAGAAAAAGGTCTTTTATCTCGGGAAAATTAAATTGCAGGGGTTTCTAAACCGAAAAAAATTATGTAGAAGACGTGAAGGCATCTTCTAGTTCAACATAATTTGCATTACTCATACCTCCTTGAAACTCATGTGGGTTTTTCGTGTTTGACAACCGATCATCAGTGTTTGCTCAAATCCGTGCAAATTCTATTGCATCCTCAGCAAACGTTTGATGTGCAAATATTTTCCGATTTCTAGAACATTTAACTACTGTTATCGAACGGTCTATAGATAAGTATACTTCCTATACCTTTATTCATAAATTAAGGTCAAATAAGTCTACTAGTTTGTTTAGTAGTTTTTCTAGCTGTCTCTCGCGACTTTGTTCGCCTATGAGACAATCTTAAATGATAGACGTATGCTGTGCTATACTTTTTTTTAGAACTTTCAAATTATCATTATCATTCCGTCATAGAAGTTTTCAAAAGAAATTTGCAACTCGATTTTTTAACTTTATTCATTGAGGCTCAGCTCCTGTTATTCGCAGCATGAGGTTGACAGAGTCTGAGTCAAAAATATATTTATTCAAGTAAGGTCAATTTCATTAACATCGTGTCCCAAAACATGGTCTTGACGTCTGGTGACCCAAGAGCTGGCGCTTATTTAGCCCAAAGGCTAAGTCTAGCAATTCAAACGGGCAATGGCGCCAGCATTTTGGGTACCAAGCCCATAAGTGAACCGTTAGTCGGCTTATATTTGTTGTAAATATTAATTTTAGTTTGTAATTATTATTTCTTTATTCTTATAACTTAAAGTCTGATCTGTGACTATATTTTTATTGATAAAAGTATTTTATCAGTAGGGTCATAGATAGCACTTTTGATGCGTAAATTAAATTACAAAATATGTACATGGTAGTGAGATGAATACGATAATTACATTCGTAAACTTAAAAATAAAGCTACGAGGGTTCAAAATGACAAAAGGCCCAAATTTAGCTGAGTAATTTAAAATGATTAAAAACGCAATCATTCGCACCTAAGTTTTTTTATCGTTCACGTAACCCTGTTTTCTATAATATTAATAGTAATAGTAAAAATAACGTATATATTTCATTTGTGTGAAGCCCTTTCTACTAGCGTAGTTTAAACTATGTTAGAGGAGACAGTTTCTTCCCTATCGATCTATCATCATATCTACCTATTACCGCCCACAATGAGAAGGGTTTAAGGCCGCCACCATGCTGGCCTAGTTTTGGTGGACTCCACACACCTTTGAAAACATTATGGAGAACTCTCAGGCATTCAGGTTTCCTTACAATGTTTTCCTTCACCGTTGAAGCAAGTGATATTAGAAAAGTTACAGGTTGGCGCTGGGATTCGAAAGGGAAGTGGCGCTCCTAGCCACTGGGCTATCTATTATACGGTCAAAAACTAACGTTTGAAAAATTAACCGGCAAAATTAGAGAAGTAAAATTTATTAATTTTTTTATAAATCTATTGGTGGATAGGTGTATTTGGACTACAATAGGACTTTTCTATAAGCTATAGTTTAATATAAACTTTTAACTTTTTATGTCGTGTTTTATTTTACAACGGTCTGAAATTAAACCCGGTCATGTCACTCTCTTAAAGCTGTTATCAGGTAACTACGAAACAACATCTTTATATACATTTCATCAAAATAGAATATTATATCAATCTGGGGCTCGCAAACAATCTCTATGCAAATAATCAAGTCAATCCGTTCCTCATAATAAGGATAAACCAACAAAAATACTCTTGCATTAATATAAGTAGGAATTTAGTTGTATAGATACAGTTTTGTGCTTGACCGTGATCTTATCTAGACCTCGATTACGTGTGCGCTTTTATTTTCTTCTTGACTCTTCAAGTGACGCAAGGTCCACGGTTAACTATCCGTGCCATCGCAGGCGCAGCGATCGGTTGCACGTAAATCGCAGCGATCGATCGCTCCAAAACTGCCGTCCGCCGACTGCATACCACACAATTAAATTGGACTTAATTCCACTCGTTTTAGAGTCACAAATCCTGGACGTGTGCTTTTGTTTTACAAATATTCTGATTTGTAATATAAAAAGGGATTTGTTTGTGTAGATAACGTTTTGACTTGACTGCTTGATCTTATCTGGACTTCCATTACGTTTGCCCTTTCATTTTAGGTCCCCATTCACGGGTAATCCGTCGCAGCGATCGATTACACGTAAATCGCAGCGAGCCATCGCATCGTTCCAAAACTGTCGCCGGCGCACATGCAAACCGCTCAAACTTTCTATCGTCAAAGTTAAATCGACCTAATGTGGCTGGTTTTAGTAGCTTGCACCAGTAATGTATGTTATATGTTATTGGATGATATATAAACGGTATATCAGGAAACTCGTTCAAGACTATTAGATAGAAGCAGCCATTACTTTGCGGAATTCCAGAATATACTTACAAGGATGTTAAGTTGGGATGTCACTTACGACGGATTGGAGATTTAAAGGATCACTCACGTGTCAGTCCATACTTTTGACTACTAAACGAACTCTTTATCTGAAAAAAAAATCTCTTTAAATTTTTTTGCGGCATTCCAAAAACTATACCTACCATGTAATTTCCTAAATTACCCGAATAACGCACAGAATTATAATATAGTTGAAGGTATACTATACTTGAGATGAACGGTTTAGTGAAAAATGGTGTACGCACGTCTATTAAACCGGCCAAGTGCGAGTATGTATTGCGAATGTATTGCGGTTCTGTACCGTTAAAGGAAACTTATGGCATTCATTTATTTGGTAACTGCTGCCCGTGTTTATTTTGGGTTCCAATAGAATTAGTATCAAAATCGTAGATAGATAGATTCAAGCATCAAAAGTAGGTACGTACATATTAATAACACCAAAAAAGTAATATGACGGACTCTATACAAAATATTAATTATTCCTACAGCTGCAGATTTGATACGAGTTCATATATTTTATCTTTAGTTGCGGGATTACAAGAAAAAAACATAAAAAAAGCTTGCATCAGTATATCCTATCCAAGTTATATTATAAATGCAGAAGTTTGTATGGATGGATGGATGTTTGTTACTCTTTCCCGCAAATAGAGATAGATTATACCCTGGATTAACACATAAGCTGCTTTTTATCCCGGGACAATTTGCGGTTCCCGCAGGATTCATGAAAAACCAAAAAACAGGCTGATGGTATTGTTATAATTAAATACCGATAAATAATGATTAAATAAATTAAACTAAAACTGATTAGTTAGGTCTCTCTGTAGTCTGTGTCAGTATGTCATTCGCTTCCACATTATGTATATATATATGTTTAGTAGCGTTTTGACATTTACTCACTTTTTATATTTTAAGTTACTAGTATGTTTGTGGTCTGTATCATAAAACTCAATGTTTTTATATATTGGTAATAAACATCATTAATTTGGTAAATTTTCTTAGTTTTGGTTATTAAGTACCCAGAAAAATTTGATTTATTAGTCATTGAGTGAGATCAAGTGAGATTTATTTAAATTTCTTATCAAGAAAATAAATTTGAAATGTCGCATCTTCGTATTGCGAACAAACAGATTTTCACAGAGATTTTTATTTTCAGATTGAAATCGGTACGTCAATAAGACCTACAGGTAAATTGAGAGCAAAGTGACTTTATTAGATTTCCGTTTCTTCATCCCATACGAAACCCTAAAAAGAACGAGCCTACGTTTTTTTAAAGGAATTATCTGGTAATTTGAATGGCCAAGTTGTTACGTTAGAGCAAATCGAAGGTCTTTTATAGGTATAATTAAAGGCATAGCATCTTAGTGTTATTTTAGAGAGGTTATAAAAATGTTTCTAAAATGTTACGCCTACGTTTTTTTTAATTGGTTTATTAAGATTTCGGTAAAAATTAAAACCTTGCTTTTTTTGCAAACTAATATTGTTAGATTGGTTCGTTCACCTTTTTTGTAAAGAACTTTCCCGGCATTGTATGTGTATTAAACATTACGCTGTAAAACAGTTCGCACGTAAGAGGTAGTACCCGTAGTACGAAAAGGAGATAAATATTATATTGACAGATGAGTTTTATAATGGGGAGGTTTGGGACCTTCGTAATCTTAGTTATAAGTAAAAGAATATAATAATTAGTTGTCTCAGACACCTCACAAAAATTAAGTGCTATTTAATTGTTTCAGACGCACATTACTTGAAAAATTTAGAGCCGCGTGCCGTGTTCAAACCTATGCTATCACCGTTTAAAATGTTCATATTTATTTTCTTTTTAATTCAAACCGTTAAAGTAAGGAACGCGTTTCTGGCAATAGCCACATACGAGTAGGTTCATGAGAACGTCACGGAAAGAGTGATAAGTGATAACACAATTTCTAGGCAAGTGCGATCTAGGGCCCGATCACACCACCGTGCCGTTACTTGCTACTGTTGGTGAGGTTCTGCTCAAAAACGCAATATGCCTACGCGTTTGTGTATATACACATGCGCATCTGTTTCGATTCAAACGTGTTTTTGTATTTGCAAAGGTCTGCAACGTTTACAGGCTGCGTCCAACTCGCGTGCGTATCGCTACACATGCGTATCTGTATCGATTCAAACGCGTTTTGTATTTACAAAGGTCTGCTACGTCTACAGGCTGCGTCCGACTCGCGTGCGTATCGCTACACATGCGCATATGTATCAATGCAATCGCGTTTTGTCTGCAACGTCTACAGGCTGCGTCCGATTCACGTGCGTATCGCTACACATGCGCATCTGTATCGATTTAAACGCGTGTTTGTATTTACAAAGGTCTGCAACGTCTACAGGCTGCGCCCGACTCGCGTTCGTATTCCTACAAATGGGCACATGTATCTATTATAACGCGTGTTTACATTTATAAATCTGCTAAGTCTACAGGCTGCGTCTGAATCGCGTGCGTATCACGACTGTATCGCTATAAACGGGCATCGACGCGACGGCGCGTTTTAAACACGTGGTGTGCATAGGCCTTTAAGCTAGACTTCATCTTTGCATTCAATAAGCCAAGACTCGTCCAGCCTAAACTTACATACTCAATGAAATTTTGAATAAAACATAATGTATAAAAAAAAACGAATAGACACTTTTGCATTTATAATGAGCTTTTTGTGTAGGATTTACGAGTATATCAATTGAATTGACATTCTGTCATAGGTGGCAACTGGCAATTTCTATAAAAAAATGTCGTTTGCTTATTCTTTGTTTAGACATAAATTTATATTGTTTATCAGCCTTCAATTTTTTATGAATGATTGTTTCTAGAATTGTCTGGTGTGACGTATGTGTCACTGTAACTTTTTCCACTACATATTATATAGGGAAGCGGTGGTAGCCCAGTGGGTAGGGCAGCGGTGGTAGCAAACGTGCTACCACCTCGACTTCACTTTCGGAGGGCCGAGTTCGAATTCAGCACCTCTAATTTTTCAAATAATTAGCGCTTTGAGTATTTAAAATATCACTTGCTACAACGGTGAAGGAAAACATCGTCAGGAAACCTGCATGCCTGGGAGATCTACATAATGTTCTCAAAAGGTGTGTGGAGTCCACCAATCCGCAGTGGGCCAGCGTGGTGGACTATGGCCTTAACCCTTTCTCATTGTGGGTGGAGACCCGTGCTCTGTATTGGGCTGGTAATGGGTGATGATGATGAAAAATTTTAATAACAGACACGAGAGCGGCGAAAGCCTAGTCGTTATAGTTGGCTTTCCTTTCAGAGGGACCGGGTTCGAACCCCGGCATGCACCTCTAACTTTTCTGAGTTATGTGCGTTTTTAGTATAAAGCAATTAAAATTTCACTTTTTTTTTATAATTTTTATTAGTGTTTTTACCTACACTTGGAGTAGTTATCAATTTTATAAAATTTTATATCTTGTATCTTTAAACGAGCAAATCTTGTATTATATATACTAATTGGAATCTCGGAATCGGCTCCAACGATTTTCATGAAATTTAGTATACGGTGGTTTCGGGGGCGATAAATCGATCTAGCTAGGATTCATTTTTAGAAAAATACATTTTATTCGTGTTTTCCGGTAACAACCGATTTGGTGCAGACGTAATTGCACGGGTCAGCCAGTGCATTTTAAATTTATAAAAATGTCACTTCTAAAACAGCTTGCCTGGGTGCCTGAGAGTTCACCATATTTTCTCGAAGAAGATGAAGTCTGTAAATGCGCACTTCGGTGTGGTAGACTACTTGAACCACCTCTATAGTGGGCTGGTAATGATAAAGATTGAATTTGAAATATTCGCTCCGCGTATATTTCAACTTTTAAAAATCATTCAAATTAAGTTCACTCTATTTGTATAATATCGTTCTCATTCGCAATCTGGTCTAGCCAATGGCAGAGCTCGCTTCCCGAGCCTACGGTTGTTCAAGAATGCTCATTGGCCCCAGCCGAAAAGAGTTGATAAGTTGCTATCGACGCGAACGTAGCAAAACCACGCTGCTAATTCGAAATAGACTAGACTTTGATCCTCTATTATTCCCGCTATCGTGGTAATTCAAGTTAATTCGCCTTTGTGAAGTTGTTGTGCAGTGTGTGAGTGGAGTGTGGATCCAAATCATCAGATTCTCCAGCCAGCATTGCCGCGTGCCTTGTCTCCCATAAAATAAAATACGACCAAACAGATCTCGGTCTGGATCGCCTCGGTACGACCTGTAAGATATGCTTGTTGCTTAGACCAGTGCCTAACATTTGAAGAGTAGAACCTGTCCGTTGTACATCGGTGGAACATCCAATCGAAATTCGAGTTCTAAACCCAGAGTGACGTCACCGGATCTCCACGGCAAGATTCGTGTCGTCACAGATGATGATGATGAATAATAAAAATAACAATAAAGACATATAATAAAAAATATAATATTATCAAATTAAATGACTATTACACACCCATTTTCAAAATGGTCTCTATCTAGATAATACGCTGTTGGATTCAATGTTAAGTGAGGAAAAAATGAAATAATCATTGTCATAATCGCTAAATAGACATACCTGTACTTTAAGTTTTATTGTAGTGTAGTTTATCAGGTACTTACTTCGTAGAGTTGTAAAATTTGAGAACATCGAATTATTGTGCATTGCCGTTGTGCGTAGAGGGTACTGTTAGCGACGCAAACAGTCCTCCAGTTAATTATTAATTAATAAAATATAAATCATTAATCTATATATATAAAAATGTTATGTTGGTTTGTGTACGCTTCAAAAACTCAAAAATTTGTGCAACGATCGAGCTGTAATTTTTGCTTGATATATAATCCGCATCAAGGATTGTTTTTATCTATTTTTTGCACCAGTCACATATCCGCGACCGCGAAACTACAGTTTTTTTAACGATCGATGTACCATTGACCGCGCCATCTGCCGAAAGTGAGAAAAACACTCGCTGACATATGTAATGTATTCTTTGTTTTGTTTCTTATTTCTCAACCATTCCATAAAAATGTGCCACAGCGAAGCGAGTAGTATTATATTATACAACTAGTATTATATAATTTTGCTCCAATAAATTCTTGTCTATGGTTTTTAAATTAATAATGTGTTAAAAACGGAACGTAGGTGGCGGGGACGGCAACCGTCATTGGTACAACCGCGGCGGTTAAAATTTGAGACGTTGACCGCAACGGACCGCAGCCGCATCGTTTTTAAATTTCGCCAACCGCTACACACGTTCCGCCAGCCAAGTCCGAAAAGAAATCCTGGGTTTTCACTTGCCTTGACCCCTACAGGTACATTGCCGAAGATTTGTTTCGTGTGGAGTATAAAGGTTGGAGATTATAAATAACACCATACACATTCTCCTGCTTTCCAAAGAGTGTAGCAAATTAGGATTAATTTTCATAATACACGAAATTGTACATCACTGAGAGTATAGCAAATAATGTTAATAAATATCGAACCTATGCTATCTTTTTTTTTCGAACGACGACGAAAAAAAAAAGGTAGCATAAGGTTCGTCGTTTTACAACAAATGTTGTCCTTCCTTCACGTACTAACAAAAAAATAAAAATTAGTAAAAAAAAAAACTATTTTTAGTTCTGCTTCATTATTTTATATTTCCATTTTATTCAGACGGAAATGTTGTATACAAATAATGAGAAATAAGTGAAAAAGTTGAAATTTCGACTTTTATTATTTGTTTGTAACATAGAGGTGAGACTTTTGAACCGACGACCTCATCACAAAAGGATATCTTCCTTAAATCTGTCCAAATTTGACAAGAGGTTAAAACAATGACACTTATTGTTAGTAAAACTTAATAAGTACCAGGATGTTTTTTGCCAAATTTAATAATAATCTGACGTCATTGCCGCAGAGCCTTCGGTGTAACATAGTGCGAAAAAAATTGTCCATGCATTGACTAAGAAGTGTCAGTATTATGTATGGGGCAAGCTTTTTTTAATTTATATATCTGCGCAACTAGTTGATATCGTAATTTTATTTGAAATAAAGGATTTGATAGTTTCACCTTCGTTAATTATGTCATATATTATGAATATCTGAATTAACCTTGCCATATGTCAACGCGTACTTTCGACAGCCCTTCTTAAATGCTACGATGTTTTTATAAAAAGTAAACGTATTATATCCCTTATAGTTATGGCAGCAGGTACGCATATGTTCGGCTGTTTTTCCGTGGATGCGGTTTTAAAATTAGGCCCTCACCAACAACACATGTATTAATTTACCGGCGGGTCGTTGTTCCTGCACCTTTAAATCCAAACGTCCATCGTTTTTCTAAGTTATGTCTACCGCCATTGCCACTTCAGCTTCGCGACTCATTAAACGGTAACTCGAGCTTTTCTACGGTTTTCCTCTTTTTTGATTCCATCACGTAGAAACTCCGAGATAGCTATATCTCAATACTCTTCAATCGCCTGCTGAGGGACTCTAATGCCTGTTTTCATTAACAGCGAACAAGGCAATGCTTTAATAAGTACCGCCTAATCTAGGAGATTCCTAAGCATACATTAACCGTTTACCAATAGTTTTCACCTAAAAGTTGGTGAAATGTTTTTTTTTCTATAGACACCGCCAAAATCATAAGGCTCTCGATTAAGGCAATGCTTTGGATGAATGAAAACGGGCATAAGCTTTTCTGAGCGAAAAGGCTGTTTGGAAGCAGGGTCCACTCTTATCTCCCACAAGATTGTAAACTGTAAAATGATAAAAGAGCAATCTGCTGAGTTTATGTCCGGCTCATCTCGGTGGAATCTGCATTCCGAATTGGTGGTAGAGTCACTACAAACAGACTGACTTGACGTTTCAAAAGTTTTTATAAACTGGGCCTGGTTTTTATACTTGAAATAAATGAATTTCGTATTTTGAATTTTGAGTAGGTATGTACTTAAATCGCGAGTTATAATAAATAAATATACTACGACAATACACACACCGCCATCTAGCCCCAAAGTAATTATGGGTGTTAAAATGACTGATGAATATCTTTTTTTTAAAAGAATAAAATAGATGAATTTTATTTACTGTTTTCCTCGTATTTTTTCTATTGTGATGTAAAGTTTTTCTATTCTATTATTTGTCACGTACACTTATAAAATACATATACTGTACAAGAGTTTGTTAGCGTCTTAGGATCGCAGCCTCCATCAGTTCTGTGCCCAAAAATTTGTATTACAATTTGTGAATGTTTTGTTTCAGATTAAAAATGGTGTTGGGTGCGAAAAAGGCCATCCAACATGTGCCGAGCAAGGGTAGGATATCCATTATGAGGATACAAAACTTTACTGTGCAAAAAAGACGTAAGTAATCCATTTTTTTATTTATTGGAAACATTGACTCATTTATTGTATGTTGTATGTAAAGTACAACATACAATAAATGATATGTATGTAAAGTATTTGAATATGTTAGTGGTGTTATTATACTATACTAGTTTATTTTTATATTTTAATTTTTTATGTTAATGTTGTGTTATATAAATAAAGAGTTTATAATAATTGACGACCTCCCCGGCTCAATGGAGATCAATGAATTTATTTAGGAGGCCCCGGGTTCGATTCCTGGCAGGGGCAATATGGGGATTTATAATTTCCGAAGTAGGTCCCTTCGAAAAGGAAACTCTGAAGTAGCATTTTTTTTTTATATTAAATAAATAAACATACTACGACAATATTCGTAGCTTGTGTTATGGGTACTAAGATAACTGATGAATATTTTTATGAATAATATACAGAAATACTTAGATTATACATATAAACACCCAGACACTGAAAATCATTCATGCTCAACACTCAAACATTTTGCAGTAGTGGGAATCGAACCCACGGCCTTGGACTCAGAAAGCAGGGTCGCTGCCCACTGCGCCAGTCGGCCGTCAATTTGTGTATGCGACCCTATTTTAATGATTTAGAAATAACGGAGGTCATAAATCATCCAGTAAAACAATTGAAATAGATAACACTAAGTAATTATAATTGGTTCAATTGATTGCAGCGCCATTTTAAGACTTAACTATTCTGATTATAGTAATGCATTTCCTACATAGTATCCGTAATCAGTGCAGTACAATGTATAAAGCTAGACGAAATTAAAAAGAAAATATTTTATATAAATAGTTTGTATCGCGTACGGTTAGCTTGGACAGGAGGTATTTTTTCCTGGGGTAAAAATGTATCTTCTCCCACACACAGCTTTATCAACTCTCTGAGTATTTGCGCATAAGTGGAAATAATATTCAAATAATAAATAAAAATAAATAATAAAGCCATTTATTCTACTACCAATAAATAAAGAAATACATATTACATTCATTCACATAATTAAACTACATAACATAATTAAATTTATACATATTCTAACAAATTACATATTTTATTTCATTACATTTATTTAATAGCTATTCTTCAATTCTTATTTGTTTTCTTGTGTTGTGGTAGAAGTCGCCTCTCTGGCGTAGGCCTCAATTCAAATAATATATATGTAATAATAAAAGGTGTTACACTCTCCTTATTCCCTGCTGGGCTAGCACAGACCGGAGAAAAAAATTATATCCCCCATTATATTTCGTGACGAAGGATTTAATTAAGGTGTCCACCACAGGGCACGGGTCTCCGCCCACTATGAGAAGGGGTTAAGGTCGTAGTCCACCACGCTGGCCCAGTGCGGATTGCTGGACTCCACATACCTTTGTGACCATTATGTAGCACTCTCAGGCATGCAGGATTCCTTTCAATGTTTTGATATTTTTAATTACTTAAAATGCACATAACTTAGAAAAGAAAAGGTGCGTGCTGGTATTCGAACTCGGCCCCCCAATAGTGAAGTCGAGGTCCTACCCATTGCGCTACCACCCCTTCAAAAGAAATTGACCCTGCTGCCCATGCAAGCCGTGCTTAACACGTTAATTTTATCCTTTGTCACGGGACTCATTCGGGGGATATAATTGTTGCCTCATGCCAGCCTGAGAGATGGCAGTTGTTTTCCAAATGAACGATGCCCGCGCGGGTAAAAAACCCGAATAAAAACGCGTGCCGTGTTGCAGACGACAGCTAGTAATACAGAATTAAGACTAATATTGAAGTATCAAAAAGGACTCCACTTTAGTAGTGTTCCTCAAAAAGGCAGCAGTTTAGTAGTTGACAGAAATTATTTTAACTCTAATGTTAGGTTTAAAGACATTTTAAGTCACTTACATAGGAAACTTAATTTTCTTTTCAATTTTACTATTATCTACTCATTCAATGTATTCGCCTTTAAATTTATTGGTATTAGTTACTTAATATATAAGAAGCTAATTTAGTTTTTAATACATTGAATGTTCTAAACGTTTACCATTCAATTGGGAAAAGTTTGTGGGCTAGCAACATCAGGGGTGTTATCACTGTTTTGGACACAATGCACAGCATGGAATAATGGCTGAATTAGGGTTCTGTACGTTCTTGATTCTGTGGTAATGCCATAGCTTACAGGAGTACATTATTAAAGTAAACAATGATACCTATCCACATTGACTTAAAGTGCACATTAAATTATTATTTATCCTGGAGACCATATTTACTCGTATGATTACTATCAACAGTATAATTACTAACAAACTGTTTGAACTTACAGTGTGAGTGAACTTGAAATGCAATTGCAAAGGCCATCCGTCCGCCATGACCTTGGTTCCATAACCTTACATAATTTAAATAAATAAATAAATATACTACAACAATACACAAACAATCGCCATCTAGTCCCCTAAGTAAGCGTAGCTTGTGTTATGCGTACTAAGATAACTAATGAATAATATACATAAACACTTATAATATACATATAAACACCCACACACTGAAAACATTCATGTGCATCACACAAACATTTTTCAGTTGTGGGAATCGAACCTCAGAAAGCAGGGTCGCTGCCCACTGGGCCAATCGGCCGTCAACATAACTTATAGCATATTAATTAACTACCCCGCAATAATGTTGGTTAAAGTTTATGTATACTTCTTAACCCCTTGCTTAACAATGCTTAAACCGATCTTAGATATACTGTAGGTATATAGGGCAAATTGGTCCGACCCGGTAATCGGACTCTGGACCTAGGAATCCGGACCAAATGAACTATAGAAAATCCAATTAGATTTTATCGATATCAGCACGGCTAGTATGGACAGGAGACAATTATATCCACGGGGAAACGATAGAAATGTATCTTCTCCCACAGCTTTATGAACTGTCAGAGCACTGGCACACAAGTGAAAATAATATCCAAATATATATGTGTAATAACAAACATACACAAACCGTGTACACGACTAATATTGAAGCATCAAAAAGTACTCCGCTGTAGTAGTGTTCCTCAATCAGGCAGCAGTTTAGCAGTTGACATAAATTATTTTACCTCTAATGTTCTAAACGTTTACCATAAAATGGGGAAATGGGAAAAGTTTCTGTAGCAAATATTCCGCGGGTGTGGAGTGAGATATACGCGGGGTTTTTTCACTGTTTTGGACACAATGCACTGCATGTAATAATGACTAAATCAAGAACGTACAGAACCCTTAGGTTCTGTACGTTCTTGATTCTGATTTGCCATAGCTTACATTACAGGAATAAATAATATATGTGTAATAACAAACAGGGGTAAACTTCTTCTATTCCCTGTTCCCGTGCTTTAGCAGGTGGACACGTTAATTAAATCCCCTATCAGTGGATGTAATCGGGGATTTAATTTTTGTCTCTTGCCTGTGCTAGCCCTGCAGATGAAACACAATATGAATCTAAATGAAAGGGGAATGTAATTCATGCTGAGTATGGAGGAAGCTAATTTAGTTATACATGCATTGGCGTGCACTTCATATATGCACAAAAGCACTACCTACCCTAAAATTGAAGTATCGCTCGTATAGGAGGACGATTTATGTATGCATACACTGGTAAGAAACCCAGTTCCTGCCGCTTTATAAAGGTCCCTCTTGTAGGGACGCGAACAAAGTAACAATGTGTCTGTACATTCTTATGGCCATTCCGAGTTTGAGTCGCAAACTATGGACCTCACAAGAAGGCTCAGAGACACTCAGTTACCGATGTAGAGATTTGAGCATTACCTTCACGACACGTTGAGCTATATCGGTAACCCTAATTCTTCTTATTTCTGATTGGATCCTCGTATGTTTAATAATAAATATGTATTTAGAACAATATACTTTGTAGCACAGAATTTGATCACTGGATTAACATTTTCCCGCTTTCAGTTCAAAGTCAAAGTCAAAAATATCTTTATTCAACTAGGCTCATATATAGCACTTTTGATGCGTAAATTTCATGAGAAGTACACGGTAGTGAGATGATGGCGATAACCATATTAAGCTACGAGGGTTCCGAACGCGTCCTGGTCTAAGAAGAAGCCCACAGCAAACTTAGCCGGGTGTTTTCTTTGCTATCACCATCTCACATTGCCATTTAAAATTATTCGAAGAGCAACCTGGTTATAGCAATACCCAAGCTTTTTTATCGATTACATAGTTTTCCTTATCCCAACCTGGCATAGATCGCTACTAAGCGATAAGGCCGCCTTTTGTATACTGCTTCTATCTGTGTTTTTTTTTAATTCTTTGTGTGTGTTTTTTGTGTGCAAATAAAGAGCTAAAATAAATAAATAGGCCTTTAAACAACAGTAAGACTTTTCCATAAGCTTAAAAAAACCACGTATAAAAAAACTCATTTACGTATGTATGCAATTTAAATTTACGAGAGGACATCTCTAAGAGGCATAAATTGTGTCCGGGATAGCTTCACTGCCGGTTGGCACTTTTCTGTAATTGAAAGCCGTCATAAACTCTTTAATATGTTTATATTTATAATGACAAGGTTGCTTGGAAGCATCCGGCTCCGCTTTCATCTCGCACAAGATAGAAAAATGCATGTTAAAATAAAAAATGTAAACAGTTGATGTGAAAAAGAGCTGCTGAGTTTCTTGCCGGCTTCTTCTCGGTAGAATCTGCCTTCACTATCGAGTAGAGTCACTACAAAAAGACAGACTTGACGTTTCAAAAGTGCTTATATTAGGCCTACTTGAAATAAATGAATTGTGAATATTTGAATTTTTGAATTTAATTATTTCCTACATAGTTAATTTGTATCGGTACGCGCTTAATTTTGTCCGTAAAACAGATTGCTTACTGCTTTTTAACTCCCCTTTATTATAAATATTAATTTTAGTTTGTAATTATTATTTCCATCTATATGTATCATTACTTACATAAATAAATAAATTCATTAAACTCTTATTACCTAGTGATATGAAATATACTCCGGACGCAAATACGACGGGGTGTCATAAGTTTAACGTATCAGTGTGTGTGTGAGTGTGTGTGTGTGAGAGCGTGTGTCTGTCTGTGGCATCGTATTTCCCAAACGGATGAACCGATTTAAATTTTATATCGTACTTTTATATAGCTTTTGCCCGAAGCTTCGGTCACTTTAAGTTCAATTTTTGATTTGGTAAATTTTAACTTAAATGGTTCAAATAAAAGTCTTGCTGCTAATAGAAAAGTATGAACGTAAATTACTTAAAAAATGAGAAAATTTGATATAAATTTTCATCCCCTATTTTGATGCCTTTGGAGTTAGAATTTAAAAAATTTGAGAAACCCGTATTTTTTTATTCTTAATCGAAAATCTAAAATCAAAGTTTCGTGGACGTAACTTGAAAATTAAATAGATTAATGAAGGAATTTATACTAACTTTCATCCCCCATTTAACCCTCTAAGGGTTGAAATTTTCAAAAATCCTTTCTTAGCGGATGCCTACGGTAATAACTATCTGTGTGCAAAATTTCAGCCCGATCTGTCAAGTGGTTAGATCTGTGCGTTGATAGATCAGTCATTCGGCCTGACATGAGGCATGACGGCCGATTGGCGCAGTGGGCAGCGACCCTGCTTTCTGAGTCAAGGCTGTGGGTTCGATTCCCACAACTGAAAAATATTTGTGTGATGAACATGAATGTATTTCAATGTCTGGGTGTTTATTTGTATATTAAAAGTGTCTATTTTTCATAAAAATATTCATCACTCATCTTAGTACCCATAACACAAGCAACGCTTACTTTGGGGCTAGATGGCGATGTGTGTGTAGTATATTTATTATATTAGTAGTATTATTATTCAGTCAGTCAGTCACCTTTGCCTTTTATATATCCCTATCCCTACTAATATTATAAATGTCAATGTAAGTTTGTTTGTTACGCTTTCACGCGAAAACCAGTTAACCGATCCTCATGAAACTTTGTATAAATATTCTTAAAAGAGTTAGAAGTAATATAGTATACTTTTATCCCGACATTAAGCTCGGTTCCTTTGGGAGAGGGGATGAGTGTTTGACGATTTTACACCATAACTCCGAAAAATTATAACAGATTTAAATAAAGATTTTTGTACTATAGAGGTTATAATATGTGTTTAATTTTGCCCAAAGTGTGGTTGGAGATAAAGGACAGAACTCCTCAGCGGATACCAGCAAACCCCTCATTTAAGGCTTAGCGATACTGAATACTTTATTTTTTTTAGATCTAAAACAAAATTTAATGCCACATCAAAAAACAAAAACAAACGCAGGGGAAGTCGCGGGCAAGAGCTAGTAGAGATATATATAGATTTGGTTTTGAGATTTTATAGTTTGAAAGGTGAATATTATTGTTATTGGGTCAATGCTCTAAAAACCCTCCCTCCCTCCTATGAAATTAGGAGGCCTATTATGATAACGTTTCAGATTATATAAAGAGATAAACTATTTGTTTCAGAATCAGTCGTGAGGGCGGTATACGGTTCTTTTCTGGTGGTTTTCGCCGTATTGCTAATGACAGTTGACCCGGCCACCATAGTTACGAATTGGGTAAGATATTTCTTCATTTTTTTTTACGAATTCATATCTTTATTTGCGTGATTGCAGATTAACAAATTTGAACATACAATAAAACATAACAAGTTCCGTGCTACAATCTGCCATTCTATGGCATGCAAATTATAACAACACCTTAATTATAAAATTGTTATTCCATTTTATACAAAATGTCAGAAAATTAAGATATCAAAACTGAATTTGTGAAATAAAATAACAATGTCAACTTAAAATAAAATAATATTTAAACCTTTAGTTTTAGATATTCGTCTACTGAATAAAACTGACGAAGCATAAGCCATTTAATAATTTTAATCTTAATTTTAGCCAGAGGTATGTCAATTAAATTTAGTAATTAAAGTATTTGGTAATTTGTTCTAAATAGTTATTGCCATACAATAAACATTTCTTTTATATAAAGTGAGGTTTACTTTATTTTGGTGAGGAAATTCGAAAAGATAAGACGTTTGAAGACCTCTCTGGCGCAGTGGTGAGCCCGGTGATTTATAAGGGAGGTCACGGATTCGATCCCTAATGAGGGTAATTTAGGAATTTTTAATTTCTGGATTTATTCTGGTCTGGTCTGGTCGGAGGTTTCCACCGTGGCTAGTACAGCACCCTGCTGACAAAGACGTGCTAAGCTATTTAGCGTTCCGGTACGATGTAGCGTAGAAACCGATTAGGTGTATGGGTTTAATATAACTGCATACTCCCTAACAGGTTAGCCTGTTATCCCGGACACGCACCTTTAATTTTCGGAGCTACGTGCGTTTTTGATTTAAGCAAATAAATATCACTTGCTTTAACGGTGAAGAACCTGCATACCTGATATTTCTCCAGAACGTTCTCAAAGGCGTGTGATGTCTACCAATCTGCACTTGGCTGGAAAGGTGGACTAAGTTATACAACCTTCTCATTCTGAAAGCGCCGGTAATAAGCTGATAATCGTGAAAATTAAAAGTTACAAGGCACGTTAAAAAAGTCAAAGCAACGGTCTCAAAAGAAACGCAAGCATCACTTCACAATATTTGAATCATAATTATTATAATAGAAGAGAAACTAATGTGGCTATAATGGCAATCGAGATATCGAAAACCTTTCAGATTTTAACCGACAACAGTTTATCTATAAAATCTTCTTAACGACTTATCATTTACACAATGTCGAGAAGAACTCTTTGCGAATTTCAATAAATTTTTCAACAATATAATAAGTGTAATTTGAAATTGTTTTTGCTGAAAGACGTCACAAAATAATAAAAAAAAAACACACACAAATTTCACACGCAAATTTTGTCTAAAGCTGAGTACTCACGTAGCTCTTCGCTCGACAAAAAAGGTACGTAATACCTAATACATTATTGCAATGTTCTTTTTAACACATTCGACATTGCTTGAATCAATTTAAAAGCTTCGAGAATATTGTCAAACTTTTGACTTTCTTACTTAATGACTAGATTGTCAATTATATCACTGGCTGGTATAACTAACTATGAAGATACAAACCAAATTCAAAATAGATTTCTTACATGTAAGGTTTTAATATGTTTTAAGTGTATGTAGTTGCAGAGTATAAAGTATTACTTTCTATATTATTGACTCACGAAGCTACCAAGCTGGATACTGCGGATCGGTAGACTTCACATACCTTTGAAAACATTATGCAAAACTCTCAGACATGTATAAGATATTTTCCTTCACTGTTATAACAAGCAATGTAAAATTGTTAAATTAAAAACACTCGTATGACTCCGTAGGATACGGTAACTTGGCTGTCACATAAAGACATAAAATACTATAATTTTCTATATATAAAAGAAAAGAAAATTATAGTAGTTTATTGGTTACTATAACTGTACGTAAAATAAAAAATTCTATATTATCAAAATTAAGCTTAATATGCTATACTCCGCGAAAACCAGGAGAATCTGTGTGGTAATTTATAATTTCTTTAATCCTTATACTCCACACCAAACAGATCTTGAAGAATCAGACGCCTGCTTCTATCCAATATTTAAAAAATTAAAAAATAACTTATATTAATTCTTATTAATTTTTTGATTTTGACTTTTTATGCACGTGTGGAGATGTAGCTTTAAACTGAACCGGTATTGAATATAAATCTAAAAAACATCAGGTTTAAAATTTAATAGCTATTACCTCTCGGTGCGTCACTAAACTTTAACTGACATATAGGCTTATAATAAAGCTATATGTCTTAAGCCATTAATTAGTAAGCGATTGACGCATTTTCTAATGCCTTTAAAATATTATTTTAATTTTTTTTTGTTTTTTTAGACTTCCGTAATATTATAACGTAACTCGTAAATTGTATATTTTACTAACGAGATTTGATTAAGTTCCATTTTTAAACCTAAGGTACTTAACCTAACCTCGTTATTTCTTATTATTGACGACCTTCTTGGCGCAGCGGTAATCGCTGTAGACTTAGAAGCAGAGGACGCGGGTTCGATCGACATTTTGCGACTTTTTAATATCTGAATTTCCTCTAATCTAGTCTGGTTTCCGGCGATGTTGCGTAGAAATCAATTAGTGGTAGGTACGGTTTTCAAATAACTGCCATTCCCCCTAACTGGTTAGCCCGTTACCATCTTAGAATGCAAAATCACTTACCACTTGGTAAGATTGCAGACAAGGGCTAACTTGTAAACAAAAAATAAAAGTTTACAAATGACGATTACGAAGCTCGTTGCCCAATAAAAAAGCTTTTTAGGTCCATCATACATTCTGAGTCTTATATATAAATAAAAGAGTTCTTTATGGGGAAATAGTTTCTCCCTAGACAATGAACTTATGACTATTTTTTTAATACCAATAAATGACGGACTAAGTAAATGGCTAACATTATGTTAACCATCGCCTATAAATAGGGCAATATGAAGCTCGTTGCCAAAATAAAGCAAAATCTTTTTAAGTCCATCAAACATTGATTTCCAGGACACAGGGAATCCTAGTGTGGAAATCACAGACTTTATCTGTATTCTTTGGATTACTTTTTATGTGTTTGTTTGAAATAAATAAATAAAAAAAAAATTCTAAGTCTTATACATATATAAATAAAAGAGTTCTTTATGGGGAAATAGTTTCTACCTAGACAATGATCTTAAAGCTATTTTACTTTAATACCAATAAATGACGGACTAAGCCGATGGCACATATGATGTGAAGTGGAAAACCGTCGCCTATAAATAGGGCAACACGAAGCAGGGCTAAAAACACGTCCTGCAACGTGCCGCCCTGTGTCGATCAACCTTAGGTGTAGATGTTAAGCGGTATTTGCCAGTAATTAGCGATAGCTAATATCAGGCGTACGATAATAAGAAACACGATAACAAGATAATAAGAAGCATCATGTTGCTTCTTATTATCTTGTTTCTTGTTATCTTGTTATCTTGTTTCTTGTTATCTTGTTTCTTGTTATCTTGTTCCTTGTTATCTTGTTTCTTGTCATCTTATTTCTTGTTATCCTTTTTCTGGTTATCTTGTTTCTTGTTATCTTGTTTCTTATTATCTTGTTTCTAGTTATCTTGTTTCTAAGATTCTAAGAAGCATCACGTTTCTTATCGGAAACGTGATGCTTCTCATTATCAAGACAACATATAAGCCTTTTTAAACAAAAAGTGGACATAAACAGTTGACTTACAAGAAATGGTCATAAATTAGTGTCATCTGCATATCGTCTGCGAAAGGTACAGAAGTCATTTGTGGGATTGAGTATACGCTTTTATAATATGATTAAGAGTGATTTTGGACCTGCCAACGCATGTTTAAGGAATTTGTTAAGACACATTTATTGCAGCGAGGTTACTATATAATTGATGAATTTCTTAATGACAAGGTTGCTTGGAAACATCCGGCTCCGCTTTCAGCTCTCACAAGATAGAAAAATGAATGTTAAAATGTAAAATGTATATTGTTGATGTTGGAAAAGAGCAACTGCTGAGTTTCTTGTCCGCTTCTTCTCGGTAGAATCTGCCTTCCGAACCGGTGGTAGAGTCAATACAAACAGACAGACTTGACGTTTCAAAAGTGCTTATATTAGGCCTACTTGAAATAAATTAATTTTGAATTTTTTTGAATTTTATCTTGTTATTTGTTGATGCGGAACAGAAGAAATATTACTACGGAACCTTCTACGCGCGTTTTGGACTGGAACTTGACTGGTATTATGTTTTAATAATATGATTTATTGCTTGACATTTAATGAACGTGCAAACATACGTGGAACTTTGGTTTGCATAAAAAAATATGAAACGATTAGGCGTAATATTAATTTTTATTAGGATCGCAAAAAGTTTAATAAGCTCCCATGACACTCAATTACTTTTGGATGTGTATTAAAATTAAAATTCTGATGACCTCCCGCTGCGCTGGCGCAACAGTGTGCGCTATGATTTCAAGCGGAGTGTTTCACGTTCGTTTCTGGACAGGGGCAATACGGGAATTAAATAATTAATTTAAGTTTATTTTGGTCTGGAGTGGTGGGTGGCTAGTTACCACCCTAAACCATTTTTTTTTGCTTTTTACTTAATTTAGTAAGTGATAACTGTACTCTGACTATAAACTATAATCTAAAATGGTAACTGATGATACAGTGTATCGTTAGTATATCTAATGAAATAAAAAATAAATAAAAGACAAAGATGTGCCACTAAACTATTTAGTGTTCCGGTACGATTGGGGTGCCATACCCCAATTTCATCTTAGACTGACCAAAACTTACAACTTTTAGTGAAAAAAAAAACTGAGTAGGTATACTGAACTGTTGTATCATTCATTGTTATATTCAGCTGACAAAAAGTACCTTTAAACTGTAACATTAAATAAATTATAGCCATTTAAAGCGCAATTTAGTATTTCTTTTAGTCGGATTAATTTTTCTCGGCCATATTAAGGCTGTCCAAAGGTGATGAATGAAGGAATGAATGAACGAACGAATATGTCTTTTATTGCACACCACAAAAGTATATAAAAAAGAAAAGTACAACAAAATAATTTTTACAATTTAGCAGCTTTAACGCGTCATAGCGATTTCTTCCAGGCAACCAATGGCGAATAAAAATTAATACAGAAAATAGTTAGTAGGTCTATATACATATCCGCATCTATATATGAATAAATGTATATAATAAATATAAAACAGTACTTGTAACAGAAGTGATAGCCAATTGGGTTGGAGCTCGACTTCACTTTCGGGGGGCCGAGTTCGAATCCCAGTACGCATCTCTAACTTTTCAAAGTAAAGTGAGTTTTAAGTGATTAAGAAAATATCGTGAGGAAACCTGCATGCCTGAGAGTTCTCGATAATGTTCTCAAAGGTGTGTGGAGTCCACCAATCCGCACTGGGCCAGCGCGATTCGCGTGATCCAAGTTTATACATTGATCATACAGCTCTTTTTTGAAATATACTTTCAATATCTGCAGCTTTTCCTTACAACAAGATCCCATACATAATACTGTGAAAGTATGCGAAATAAACAAGCCTAGCTGTTTCAACATCGGTAAGCTGTCTAATTTTCCTGATTGTATATGCCGAGCTGAGTTTACTTGCTAGGCTTTCTGTATGGCTACTGTAGCTTACAGTTTTAAGTGTTTCTCTGTTTATTGTGATATTATATGATGGAAATATTTGATGAAGTGAGAAGTCAGGGGTTATGATGGAAGGATACATTTTTCTCCCCGGGGAGAGGACAAAGTTTTTATCTGCTCCCACAGTTTTATCAACTCAGCGTTTCTGTACGATGTCGCGTAAAAACCGATGGGGTATGGGTTTTTTGTACCTGCCATAACCCTAACATGATACACCGCTAAATTTTTAACAGCATTATCACTTACCAACAGGTGAGATTGCAGTCAAGTGTTATTAACTTCTTTTAGTTAGCCCGGCTAACTTGAAGTGGAGTAAAAACAAACGTAACTAGATAAAAATCCTTCCAAAAATGTTATCTTACGCCGTATTTTCTATTACTTTTAATTTTATTCTACGTTTGTAGAGAAAATGACACTAACAATAGAAATAAGATATGTAATACATTGATAATTTTATTATAACGCATTATCTAGTTATCTCAGTAACGGACCACCAAGCACCGCATAATTTCCCTCCCATGATATTTTTCTAAAGCCGCTAAAGAAGTGTAACATAAAAAAAAATGTTTCGTACAGTCTGTGCAGACATACTTTGCTGAAAGAATTTGGCTAAATGGAAACCCTACAATCGATACTACGACAAGAGCGATGTGGCAACCCTGTGGTATAAAACCCAACGAGTATACAATCATTGCGAATGCTTATTACTCTTTAATGATAGGTATGCGTTACAAAACATCACCTCGGCGTCGAGACAAAGGCTATTTATTATTTGGTAGTATTACAAAGCTCAGAGTTCAATGAAACTATAATTTGAATAGCTGTTGCCCGCGTCTTCGACCGAGGGAACTATTTGTATGCCTGTGCTAAAAAGTATGCTATAGGTATGCATAAAGGTATTTTTAATAATCTAGTATCTTTGATTTAGTATCAAGTAATCGTAATATTGTCATTTTTAACAAATGTAAGTAAAAAATATTTTTAAAAATCAAATTATTAAGCACTATTCCACATAACTTTAGGGAAATTATAAATTATTTTATATTTGAACTTAAATTTTATCTTTACTTTTTGTTTCATTGAATTCTATGTTGTGTACACCTACTTTGGGTTGTAGCTTAAAACAAAACTTGTTATTACTTATATTTAGATTTACCTTTAGTTATTTTTTGTGTACCTAATAACGATAAACAAATAAACAATAAACAATCGTAAGGAAATAGTTTCTGAGTATTTTGACGTGATTTTATCGCATCAAAATACGCATAAATGTAGGATACCTTTGTGTAAATTAGTAAATGTATTAGTATCTAGTTATTCTCATGTATGTATTATTAAATTTTAGTTACATCTGCCGTCTGTTCTCCTCTTTTTTTCCAAATTCTAAGGTTGTCTGGCAGAGATCGCTTCGTATATCGTATCGGCGCCTTTTGTATTCTACTTCTTTCTTCATATTCGTTTTTTATATTATTCTTGACACGGTGTACAAATAACGATTTATAATTATAATTAATTATTATAAAAACTATAATATGCTACATCCGTCTTTAAGTAACCATATAACTATTCCAAATTTTACCATGATCATTAATGTGACTGAGCTAACAAACAAACAGATACACAGTCTGTTACGGTCCCACTGCTGCGCACAGGCCTCCTCCCTAGTTAACAGCGCCGGTTTCAGAGCATATACCCACCACGCTACTCCAATGCTGGTTGGTGGGTTTAACGACTATTATCACAATTGGTGATAATAACCAGCTTAACGTGCTATCGAAACACCGCCAATTTTCTAACACTGCGAAGGCACTGGAAATTCATAACAGAAAACACAAAATGCCTAACACTTTTAGGCCGGACCTGGAATTCGAACCTAGGACCTTGTGATCGGTACTTGAAACTGCTTACCTCTAAACCAACGAGGAAGTTAGATATTTACAATGAATTGGTTCTGAATAGTGGGTTACGCTCGCTAGTATATACCGGTGTTGCATAAATTGTACCAATCGTAAACAAAGTTATATACGTTACCTAATTTGTTAGATAGCGTCAGCGAAATAATTTATAGCAGAAAATTAATAAACTTAATTTCAATTAGCAACCTGGTACTTAAGTAAACTTAATTTAAATAAGAATCCGGTCATTGACGGTGTATGAGTTCAGACGTCGAGATTACAATGTCATAAAATAATGTAAAATGTAAATTGTTGATGTTGGAAAAGAGCAACTGCTGAGTTTCTTGCCGGCTTCTTCGTAGAATCTGCCTTCTGAACCGGCGGTAGATTCACTACACACAGACAGACTTGACGTTTCAAAAGTGCTTATATTAGGCCTACTTGAAATAAATGAATTTAGAATTTAATAAACAAATATACTATGACAATACACACATTCCCATCTAGCCCCAAAGTAAGCGTAGCTTGTGTTATGGGTACTAAGATGACTGATGAATATTTTTATGAATAATATACATAAATACTTAGAATATATATATACACACCCAGATACTGAAAAACGTTCATCTCATCACACAAACATTTTCCGCTAGTGGAGTCGAACCCACCGCTTCCTTATAATATTAGTATAGTATTAATAAATATATAGTTAACAATGTTTACCATGATTTAGGCAACACGATGATTTAGGCATTTCTTTAAACGTATGTTTTACTAAGGTTGTTATAAAAAAGAGGTACTATTGTATGTGAAAAATAAACAATTATTATTTCATAAGAGGTACTGTGGTCGATTTATAGCATTTCATAGAAGCAGGCGTTAGGTACTTTGTGTTTTTTAAAATTTACATTTAATTGTTTTTATCATTACTACTCTTTCATTATTAAATGCTTTTTTCCTAGGCAATTAACCTCAGCACAAAATAATTGTGTGAACATTTTTTTTGATTGACAGCTTATCACTGTGTTCCTGGTACTTTTATTACTAGATAATTATATATTTTTTTAAATGCAGAGCTCAAGTGCAACGCGGTTGTAAAGACATGAATGTGATGAATCCTGATGATGATGATGATGATGGTCCCAGGTTCGATCCCCGTCGAGTAAAATTTGGTATATTTATAATTTCTGAACTTTCTCTAGTATGGTCTGGTGGGAGGTTGACTGCATCATCACTTACCAGGAAATCATGGGCTAACTTGTGGTGGAATCATCTTATCTTAACAGCTCATTACCTGCCCACTACCGAGCACGTGTTTTCTCTCACAATGAGCTGGGTTTAGTACAGCGTCACCGTGGTGGAAACACGCTGACCCAATATGACCCAGTTCGCCGATAAAGCAAGTGATATTTTACATAACTTAGAAAAGAGGTGCAAGCTGGGATTCAAATTGGGCCCCCCAAAAGTGAAGCCGTAATTGTAACGACTAGAATATCACTGTAGTGGAATAAAAAATACGATAAAACTCTTTATTGCATAAAAAAAAGAAAATGACTTCTAATAAATGTATACAAATATTACCAATAAAATAATAAAAGATATTCGTTTACAAGGAAATAGGCAGCATTCTTTTTTTTTTAAACTGGCAGTCATCAGATACAGTAATATGCGATTGGGGGCACCTAAATAAAAGTACAAAAATTAAAAAAAAATACATTAAATCATACAACCTTTTCTGCCGGCCGTACTGAGTCTGAGACGATGTCCCTGACCTAATGCAGCGCGTTCACTCACCTCTCTCACATATTACGACTACGATAAATATACGCTATTACGCCTTCGCAAAGCAGTGAGCGCTGTGGTTTGAGGTTCGATTCCGGGTAGAGTTAATTTGCGACTTTATTATTTTCCCATTCCGGGGTCTTTGGCCGTGGCTTACTGACGAAAACGGTTTTTTTTGGTTTTTTCGATATTCTTCCTCAGTGAGTAGGGGTTAAGGCCGTAGTCCACCACGCTGGCCCAGTGTAGATTGGTGGACTCCACACACCTTTGAGAACATTATGTGGAGCTCTCAGGCACGCAGGTTTCCTGTACCGTTGAAGCAAGTGATGTCTTAATTACTTAAAACTCACTTTACTTTGAAAAGTTGGAGGTGCGTGCTGGGATTCGAACTCGGCACACCGATTGTGAAGTCGAGCTCCTACCCAATGCGCTATAACGGCTTACACATATATTATTTGGAGTTGATAAAGCTGTGGGAGAAGATCAACTATTATCCTTTTCCCTGGGAGATAATTTTCTCCTGCCCATGCTAGAAGCAATTAACCGCGCTATAATGTCTCGATATATTTTACACCCCATGGCCCCAGGGTCTTCACGGCAAATAGAACAAATATGTAACTCCATATCAAATAAAAAATGCGTTATTCTTAGCCATATTTCTGACTTTATCTATTTTATTTATTTATTGACATCCTCAGCACGCTTACAGCTAGCCAAAACGTATACTAACTCTCTTTCATGTACACGATTCAGTAAATTTATTCCTAAAGAAAAAAATAATGTTACCTCTCGAGAAAATTTTAAAGAAGTTTACAGAAGAAGTTTTAGAAATTACAATTTTGAGATTTAAAAAAAAAAACACTACCTTGTCGTATAAATACTTAATAACGTATACCTTGTAGACATTACTTAATATTTGTTGTTTTAATTTTTGTTTATTACTTCGAGGAAATTTGCACATAATTAAGAATTTAAAATAAAATAAATTGCAAAAAATTTCAAATTTCAAAGTTACACACAAAAATCGAATTCGGTCATGTCACGATTTTAACAAAGTCTATGTAATCTGACTTATGTTTATCTAGATTGTCTAGTTTTATTTACCTCCGCGAAGTCGCACACTTCCGCCAAGGTCCGCCATTTTTGCCGATGATCTAAGACCTGAAATAAAGTTTCATACACAGATTTATTTTCCTCGATTATTTCGTGGAAAATTTGATGTTTGTTTTATATTTTAAGCTAAGGAAACCACAAGCCTATAACAGATATTTCGACACGAATGTATTTGTTCTAAATTAATCATAGATTTTACCAGATTCCGGTAATAGCGAGGTGGTGATAATTTTTTATGTTATTATTTATAATGTAATGTACAATATAATCTAGAGATTAAATTATGATCGTAATAATCTAAATACATACTGGAACTAATCTTTTTTTTTTTTTAATATCGATGGATACGTCCCTGGCGCAGCGGTGAGCGCTGTGAATTTAAGTATTAGCTCCCTGGTTCGATTCCCAGCTAATTGGGAATTTATAATTTCTGAATTTTTTCTGGTCTGGGAGGCTTTGGCCGTGACTAGTTACCA
Source organism: Pararge aegeria (assembly GCF_905163445.1). Taxonomy (NCBI): domain Eukaryota; kingdom Metazoa; phylum Arthropoda; class Insecta; order Lepidoptera; family Nymphalidae; genus Pararge; species Pararge aegeria. The sequence goes on from NC_053189.1 coordinate 17,287,790, forward strand.
CCCTATCGATAAAGACGTGCCGCTTAACGATTAAGTGTTCCGGTGCGATATCACGTAGAAACCTTTTAGGGGTATGACTACCATACACCCTAACAGAAAAAAAAACGTGAATAATTTTATTAGTATTCCGTAAATGGTTTGGTTTTATTTTATTTAAAACTCAATTCAAATATAAAGTTAGGTACTAAGTATTTTATAAATAAGCCGACCGGAGAAGAGTACCTTAAGAATATAATTAAAGAAATGAATGGACCTAAATAAATAATTGTAAAGGTTTGTTGTTATTTAATTTTGAAAACTAAATATTTTTCTTAGTTAGGTAGTGCCCCGAGGTTTCCAAGTAAAGGTTTTTGAGGAGATAAAAAGAGTGACCGTCATTATGATTAGTTTGTTTGCATTAAGGATTACTAATATAGTATCATCGCGTACTTCATCACCATCATGATATCAACCGATAAACGTCCACTGCTGGACATAGGTCTTTTGTAGTGAGTTCAGTGCATCCCTGCGACCACGATGTCGTCTCTCCACCTCGTTGGGGGCGACCAACGTTGCGCTTATCAGTGTGGCTTACATTCCAGCACCTTGAGAGCCCCAACGTCCATCCGTTCTCCGAGCTATGTTCCCCGCCCATTGCAACTTTAGCTACGCGACTCGTTGAGCTATGGCAGTAAATCTGGTTCTTCTACGGATCTCCTCATTTCTGATTTGATCTCCCCATTGCCCGCTGAGTGACTATGAACCTTCTTATAAGGCCACTGGCGCGGCCAGCGACAGTGGTCGCCAAGATCTAGTTAGTTTTTCGACCGTTACTGCCCTCACCTATTAACGACCACTGCAAATCCCTTTCCTTCTCAGGACACACTTTCACCCTTATTGACTGTTCTAAACAAATCGATAGAACACAACTGGTAGACATTTTGTTGCCAATCTCCACCCACTGATTCCAATTCGGGTAGAAAATGTCCCGATGGGGAACTACCAAAGCAACTTCGCCCCGACACTCCCACAGCGAGTATTTCGCCCACCCCCGCCCACAACAACTAGTTACCATTTCTCCCAGGGTCATAAATCATTCAGATATCAAAAAGAAATTAAAAAAAAAAAATCTGCTAACATAAAAATACTTCCAATTTATCATTAAACTCCGATAATGGTAACAAGTAAAAGAACATTCATTCAGTTAATGATTTGTTTACAACAAAATGAAATTTGTTACTTTTGACCCATTATTTAAGACATTCTTGATTATAATTTTACTATTTATTTATTGTTTTATTTCTCAAATTAAAAATTTAGGAAGTAAGGTGAAACTGTAGTAGAGTAGGACCCCGGGATGGTAATTCTCATTTAATAAGACATTTGTTTAAATGTGTTGAAAGAAATTGCATCGCTGGCTTTACTATCTATATAATAAAGCCGAACCGTGTTAAATGTGTGTTTTTATGAGTTGCCTGTACGATGAAAGAAAACTTTAGATAGCTCAATTATTGATGAAATAACAGGGCTTAAACCGCAGGACACAACAACAACAGTTCAACAATTAAGGGGTGAGAAGTTTGGCCCAAGGAACCCCTTTAGGTTTTAACGACGTGCATTACTGTTTCTAATGCTTCATTTAAAACTATTAAGTAGGTCTTTTTAGTGCCACGAGTTGGATAGCATGCGGAGTCTTAGTATAATAGGTTCTCATTAGCACTCCTCGGGCACGGAACCCTAAAAAGGCAGCCTTTTCGTTAAGTAGCGATCCATATCAGGACATTAGGATTAGGACAACATAAGCGACGTCAAACCGGACTAATGACGTTGATAACGAATAATCCTTACAACATTTCCTTAATACTTAACACTACTTAATCATTTATCTTAATTAATTAAAAGTCTTAATAAACTACAAAAAAATTGCTGCGTGTTCAATTTTCAATCAGTTAAGATTAAATCACATGTTATTAGAAAACAAGTTCAACTAGTTTACAAATATGCCTATGACGTCATGAACATATATTATATTGATTATCATAACATAGTCGTACCTAACATGAGATCCGTCAACAGTTAAAGTTTAGCTTTGACGTAGTTAACTTCAAAATGTAGATAGGTTAGAATCGGGCGTCACTTTGAGATATTTATGATAGACGGCATTATCCATACTAATAATACGACCCGGATGTGTCTGTTTTGTTATGAAACTTCTTCTCTAACAAAAATAATCTCGTATAAATAATGGTTGCGTTGATATATTAGACAGGCAGTCAGATAGACTGTCAGACAGACAGTCGGTTACTTAGTCATTCAGACAGTCACACAGTCAGACAGTCAGACAGTCAGTCAGTCAGTTTGTTTTTCTTTGTATTGTTTCTTTGTATTTTGTTGTAATAAAGTTATCTATCAGACAGTCAGTCAGACAGGCATTCAGTCAGTGTGTCTGTCTGTCTTTCTGTTTGCCTGTTCGTTTCCTTTTCTTTATATAAAAAAAAACATAAACAGTTTTATACTCTTGTCTTCTCCGATAGCTTTTCATGCAAAACATACCGAACATCCATTGTCTCGTTGCTACTACAAATGTGTGAAATAGACACCGTGAGTGTGATTATTCCACCGAATTGGGCAATTCGATAGAGTTATATAAAATCAAGCTTAATATTATGCAGTAGGAACTTCGGAACAGAGTCAAGGCGACCGCACTGTCACGTATGCGAGCCCTTGGATGGTTCTAGATAATATTGCTATAGCCTCTTACTTTGCCCTTGCTTTATAAATAATTAATCAAGTGAAAAATATAATAAGCCCGCTAAACCGCATTGTGGCGGTGATCTATACAACTCACAAAAAAAAAATAATAGTTTTAGTAGACACTCATCATAAACCACATAGAAAGAAAGAAAGATCGCGAGGCTATGAATTTTAATCACAAGAATCGTTTTGTTCAATTAGCCAATCACAAATAGGGCGTAATAAAATCGGCGATTTTATTAAGATGAGGCTTACCACCTGCGCCTCCTGTGACTGACACAGGGCGGTACATTGCAAGTCGTGTTCCTTACATGCCCTGCAAATTGTAGCTTTTGAAGGCTATGGTTACACTTAACATCTTAACATTAACATCCCTTAACATCTTGATCAACCCCGGCAGGAGACAATTATCCCTCCGGGGAAAGGATAAAAATGTGTCTCCTCCCACAGCTTTATCAACTCTCAGAGCACTAACGCTACGAACACTAAGTGGAAATAATATCCAAATAATATATGTGTAATAATAAACGGGGTAAACCATCTTCTATTCTACGTTCCCGTGCTTTAGCACGTGGACACGTTAACTATATCCACTGTCAGTGGATATAATCAGGGTATATAATTTTTATCTCCTGTCTATGCTAGCCCTGCTAGACGTTATAAACATCTTTGGTTAAAAAAAAATTTTTTTATAAATTTAAAATGCATATAAAATTATTTTCGGAACTGACAGGATTTAACCTGCGACTCTCTGGAAATCGCGACCTGAGCGCTTTTTACAATTAAGCTACGGCTCTTCTACCATCGATGCCGAAATTAGTATATGCCTTATACATCAGTCTTATAGCGACTATACTCTTCTTAATCTCACTTTTGTATCATTGATTTTAAGCAAAATGGCTAGTTCCACCACGCCAAAAAAAAAAAAAGGCTACCTGCCTATTGGAATTCTGCAAGTTACTTATTCTAGTTTTCTTTTTGTCCCCAGTTCCTGGACGTCCAGGAAGGCAGGCTGATCTACAGGATGTGGAACAAGCCGACGTACGAGGTGTATTCCGAGGTGTACATATTCAACTACACGAACGTTGACCAGTTCATGAGTGGGGAGGACAAACAACTCAACTTGGAAGAGATTGGACCGTTCAAGTTTCAGTAAGTCTTCATCATCATCCGTATTAAAGACCCACTGCTGGACACAGGCTTGCCCACTTTACGCTAGCCTCTTTACGGTCTGTGGGAGAGTTCAAGCTGTGCTGATCCCCTCCTCATTAGCGCGGGAGCCCCAGCAATCAGTTGGGGTGGTTGGTAGTCGTCCGCGAGGTATGCTGAAGCTGTGGGTTGGCGCTTCTGCAGTTTATTTCCATTTAAAATGTAATGAATAATACTTAAAAAGGGTGTGTGTACTTATGTACACGCGTTAGAAGTTATATTTCTTTGAAAAAAATAAATAAAATGCAGTAGTGATTAACGTTAAATATTAAAATTAATTAAAAAGATTTTATTAAAATAAAAAAGGTTTTATTAACGTAATAATATTTTTTTTTATTCACACTGTTTGTACTGTTTCGAAACACGTGTTCTAAATATAAAAATACTAGAATATACAACTTGAACATATTTTTCATGCCACCTAGAACTAACTTGACGATGTAGAATTCAGGTGTCGGTGTACGCGCGTGTTAGGAAATAGGGAATTACAGCACTTTATCTATGATAAACCCGATGATTATATTAAAAATATCAACAAATAATAGTTTGTATACTCATTGATAATGTATTGAAAATAGAATAATGGACTTTAGTAGACTGTCAAATAAAAGTATAGGATCTATGGCGGGAGACGCGAGTTTGACAAGTTAGATTGGCGGCAAAGAAAAAGTGAGGACGGATTTAAATTAATGAATTGAGAATAGAAGATTAAGTAAAGTATTGTGGATAGAACGTTACAAATTGGGAATAGATGATTTATAATGGAAACGACATACTTAACGAAATATTGTTGTGGCAAAACAAGAGTCGTATATACTGGTGATGGAGTTGAGATAAGTTGTTAAAAGTTGTTGGTACTATGGTTGTACCTGATGTAGCATCAGATAAGTATATCTCATCCTTTGGTTTATTTAGGTATCATATATGGAGCCCTAGCATAACTTTATACCGACAGTTTATGTAGCAGAGGTTGCTCTATACAAACAACTTGTTCCAAAAGTCCTGATGTTAAAGTCAAATATATCTTTATTCAAATAGGCACATAGATGGCACTTTTGATGCGTTATTATAAACAAAATGTGTACATAGTTATAAGTGATAATAGTAGTTATGTTCGACCTGTCTTATATGTCTTGTATCAAAGGGCCTAGCGTTATTACATATGACAATGTTGTAATTGTGTTTATAAGTTGTTTTAATTGATTGAATAAAAGAGCAACGGTAGAGTTTCTTGCCAGTGGTCTTCTCTGCCGAAGACAGCATTCCGAACTGGTAGTAGAGTCATTCGAAGGTAACAAGTAATATGAATTATAGAGAAGCCTAATATACAGTATTAGAGTCAGTCTAGTTGTTTTATTTCACTCCTTGGGAAGTCAGGTTTATAGAGTACCGACCCACAACACTGCTCTAAAGCAGGTTGGTGGGCTTTAATGATGTCTTTTATAAAATGAATACTTTAATATGAGAAACTAGGTATTTAGCTTCAATAATACTGTTAATTAATGAAAGATCTAAGTGCCATCCTGAACATTGTTGGTATTGAAGTGAATATCTGAATACCTGGGCTTTCCATACTCTATATTTTTTTAGCACGCGCATCGTAAAAATTAACTCTCATAATTTTTCTCCATCGCGCCAAAATAAGTATAACTTCAATAAATTGTACACACACACTCACACAAACACACACGCACAGACACACACGCGCGCGCACACCATACACACAAAGACACACTACTCAATCGTTTTATTTTGATTTTATCTTGTCTTTGCTATGAAAGAGTAAGGCCTCTTGACACAGGTATTTTAATGCTTACTAGGAGGTCTCCACAACATATATCATTTACAATGTAAGAAACGAAATAAACGATTTTTTTTTATGTAACCTCTTTTTTACAGAGAAATAAGAGAGAACGAGAACATAACAATTGACAGAGAGCGGGGTGTGATGACCATGAACCCAACTCTGAGGCTTAACTTCCTCCCCAATGAATCAATTGCGCACTACAAGGATGTCCAAATCATGGTGCCCAATATCGCGTTACTTGTGAGTATATGTCAAACGATTTTTTCATAAGGTTCAAAATTGCATAAATTTTGCTACTTTTCTTTGTTTGGTTGCGTCACTGCTCATAGAAATGCGTATCAAAAAATACCCAGACTACGTACCATAGTTCTGTAAGCGGTAATGGTTTCCTAAATAATGTATCTGTGTAAAAGGGTAATTCACCGAAACATAAGTCGTACCATAAATTAGAGACAAAAAAAGAAAGCGAGAACAATAGCGACACAGACATTTATCCTTATGAAAAATCTTAACGCCCTACGAATAAAGCTTAGATTCGAGTAATTCTAATGTCAACAACAAATGACTTCATTTGCAACTGACGTTATTTCTTTATTATTGTTCTGCACCCGCCATTTTATTGGTAAGCTTAAACATGCCATCAATATAAAAAAAAGACTACAATGCCGTTCCGGTACGATGTCGGGAAGAAACCAAGTATGGGCTTACCTTACCAGCGCGTGATTGCAGATTAGAAGTATGCTCATACTCCGTATCTACGTGTCATCGTACCGGAACGCTAAATCGCTTGGCGGCACATCTTTGTCAGTAGGATTGTAAATAACCCCGCCTGAATCCCCTCAGATCAGACCAGAGAATCGAACCCACATACAGGAATGTGCCAACCACTGCACCATGGAGTTTGACAAAATAATTAATTTAACTTAATTTGCTATACTCCGCCAACAGCAGAAGAATCTGTATGGTGTAATTTAAAATTACTTCAATCCGTATACTCAACACCAAACAGATCCTCGGCAGTGCACCCTCGACTTATGACCAATTATTGTATGTAAAGTCAATATCTCCTCAGGATGCTCCGGGCTCGGAGCGAAACGTGCGTAAAGGGATTGCCGAGCATCTGTTTGGTGTGGAGTATACGGATTGAAGTAATTATAAAAATCACCATACAGATTCTCCTGCTGTTCGCGGAGTATAGCAAATTAAGCTTAATTTTCATAATATATTTCCGCAAAGTAACGCCTGCTTCTATCCAAAATATACATAGTTTAAGAATCATAGAGTGACTAGGCTAATTTATTTTCATAAGCAAAGTAAAGTCATATACAAGAGCTATAAATTTTAATTCATAAGTTTCGACAAAGATAATCTTTACCTAATAATGCAATTAAGACATGCAGTGTTGTGCAAAAATTCTATTCAGGTCTCTACTGGTTTAGTATTTATATTAGTTAGTTGAGCAAGAAGCTTTCTAACCAAATTCGAGCTGGAAAAAAACCCGGTCAAGTTAGAGTCAGACTCGCGTAATGAGGGTTCCGTATATTCGGTGGTTATATTCTATAACTTGACAAATACATTGTTTTTGCGAGTTCAGTACAACAATGTGCTGAGGGCGGTGTTGAAGAAGCCACGACGCTGCAGCGCGTCGAGATGTTTGCGGATGCGCGGGTGGAGATTTCTACGCGATCATCCGCAAGCGTGCTGCGTCAATGATGACCCTCCTCAGTACACTGGCATGCAGGCTGGACAGCTCTCTCTGGGGGTGCTGGGATGGTGTGCATTACTAACACGATATGGACAAATGTCCGAGATAAAGATCTCAATTTTTTTCATGGTAAAGGAATTACTCAGTAGCAGTAGAGCTTCTGTGACAGAGCTTATCAGGGAAGTACTACCGCCATGCCACGCCTAAAGCTTCTCAGACCAGAATAAAAACAATTCATAAATTATATATCCCCAAATTACCCTATCCGGAGGTCGAACCCGGAACCATCCTCAGGGAACGTCCACCGATTAGACCACACTGCTTATCACTGCGACATCCCTACTAATCCCTATCCCTATCCCTACTAATATTATAAATGTAAATGTAAGTTTGTTTGGTACGCTTTCACGCAAAAACTACTTAACCAGTCCTCATGAAACTTTGTACACATATTATTGGATGTTTTAGAAGTAATATAGGATACTTTTATTCCGACATTAAGTTTGGGTACTTTGGGAGAGGAGATGAAAGTGCTTGACGATTTTACACCATAACTCCGACAAATTATAAGCGACATAAATAATGATTTTTGTACTTTGGTTGGAGATAGAGAACAGAACTCCTCAGCGGACAGCAGCAAACCCCTTATTTAAGGCTAAGTAATACTGGATACTTTAATTTTTTTTAGAACTGCAACTAAATTTAATCCCACATGAAATAAATAAATCAAACGCAGTCGCGGGCAACAGCTAGTAACTAAATAAATATACTTCGCCAATACGCATCGTAATCTAGCCCCAAAGTAAGCGTATCTTGTGTTATGGATACTAAGATAGCTAATGAATATTTTAATGAATCTAATACTCTGATAAACAGTCGTGTTCTTTACACAAACATTTTCCAGTTGTGGGAATAGAACCCTTTGACTCAGAAAACAGGGTCGCTGCATACAGTGCCAACCGGCTGTCAAATGTAATACGGAACCCTAAAAATATTAACAAAGCACAGCACCCCCAAGGCAATGACAAATCGTTTATATCCTATGCATTAAGGCTAAAATGAATGAGCCGAAAAACCACCTGATGAAAGTTGTCGAGGAGTTGGGTAGGTTGCAGCATCAGGTCAAGGTAACAATGTCATTGCAGTAACTATCATTGGGATCACACTAAATTTTAAATTATTAGAAAAAAAAATGTTACATAACCTCGTACTTGCTCTTTATTTTTTCTAACTTGTCTTATAACGTAAATGATGTTTTCATAACTTTTAAGTATTACGAAAATTAAACTAAATTTTCATAATATATTTCGATTCGATTTCAAAGTGGAAATGCTTCTATCCAATATAAATTTGTGTAAAGAAATGAAGAAAAATCTTTTTGTAAGTTTGTTTTTATTATTGTCTTAACAACTTGCTCGTGGTTTTGAATGTGATTGTCACAACGGACCCAGTAACGGACCGATTTTTTTTTCATAATTACCTAAAAATTTATAAAGTTGATATTTCCTCTAAGTGTTTTTTATTTATTTATTAGGTTTACTTACAAACACCTACACTAATACCGTCTTTAAAATTATAACTATTCTATTTAAGTGTAATGTTTTCTTAAAAGTGAACATAGCATATGAAAATATATAATAAGTTACAGTTGTATTATAAATATATAATAACACCATATAATGAAAAGAAAAGGTATTGTGAATGAGAATATAATAATAAAATATCTCGCACACTAAAAAGTAAATCAAGGAAACATTAATTAAGGGTCAAGTGGTCATGGTAAAAATATCTTATATCTGAACTTATACAAGAGTCAGAGTAAATATCAACTGAAAATTGAAATGAAATGAAAATTTATTTGTTCACATAAAACAATAGCAGATAAGGCGGAGAACTTCTGTTAAGTTTAAAACCTGTGCCAGAAGATCTTGCTCTCCCATTACAAAACACATTAACGCATTTTTATTTCAATTTATTTATATAACACATTTTTTTTTTTTATTTCTGACATGCGAGACAAACATGCAGTGTGAGTGCGATTATGTTATGTGTACGTGCTTATGTGGTTATCAACTACAGTGCTAATGTGGTTTAGGGTCTAACATAATCTTGGAACAGGGGAATTGGCACCAAGAACAGTTCTACGCAACGGTAAAAACACTAATAAATATTATAACATTATTATTTACTAGCGGAGCCTCGCGACTTCGTCTGCGTATGAGTCAATCGAGAAGCTAGAATAGATCTGATGCTAACATCATAATCATCGTGGCTAGCTATGTAAATACTGTTATTTTACTTGGTATACTGAGTTAGTAAGTTGTCATTATTGTAGTTCATTCTTACATACATACATCCATAGTCGCTTTCGCATTCATAATATTAAGTAGTATGGTACGCATGCATTCGATCGTTATCCCATATGCCTTGCTACTTGCTGTTATTTGTGAAGAGTGATGCCCTTTATCTCTGACAGTATTTATCAGATCTTCATTAAAATTAGACACTTCATGTTTGATAGTATACGCATTCAAATAAAAAAAAAATTATTACAATCGGTTCAAATTTAACGGAACTATGAAGTGAAATTGATACAATTTTTCATCCCGTTTCCCGAAAGAAATTTATTGTTTATCGGGATAAAAAGTATCCTATATGTTGACCCGGGATATCAGCTACAACTACACCAAATTTTATTTAAATCCGCAGGGTGATTACGTATCTCGCGACAGCAATGTCAAACGTCACTTTTGTTTATTTATTGTATGGAAAAGTGACGTTTGACATCAGTGATTGCAAGATTTACGCCTGTCGCATTGCTGTCGCGAGATACGTAATCACCCTGCCGTTCAGTAGTTTTTGCGTGATGCCCGGACAGACAGACAGACAGACAAAAATAAAATAAAAATCTGTTTTGGACTCAGTATCGATTATAAAGCATCCCCGGTCAAAAATTTCGAAATATAATAAATGTACAGAAATCTTCCAATTACAGTTTTATTATAAGTATCCCTATCCCTACTAATATTATAAATGTGAATGTTAGTTTGTTTGTTACGCTTTGACGCGAAAACTAACCGATTGAACCGATCTTCATGAAACTTTTTATACATATTCTTGTAGGTATTAGAAATAATATTGTATACTAAAAATTTGAAAAAATCTCGTATATGACTATACGTGTAGACTGCCTCCCAAAATTACGCGGGCGAAGCCGCAGGGCACATCTAGTAGATAATATAATATTTTAGTAGTAGTAGAGCTATAGGGACAGAGCTCGTCCGGAGAAGTACTACCACCAAGCTTATTTCAGCAGCTAAGCAGCTGTGTTCCGGTCAGAAGGGCGTAGTTGCCGGTGTAATTACAGGCAAATGGGGCCTCAGGTTCAGCGCCGTGCACTTCATACATGCACAAAAGCACTACATACCCAAATAATTTTATATAAGTCGTATTGGAGGGGAATTTTTGCCGTTTCATGCATTTTTATACTGTATGCATACCCTGGTAAGAAACCCAGCGCACGCCACTGCTCAGGTTGGTGGATAGCATACCATCACCATATAAAGCGTTGCTCTGTTTACAGGCAATGGCTTTCCACTTACCATCAGGTGGGCTACCGGATTGGTCCATCAGTTATAAATTATAAAAAAAAAAAAATGTTTTTGTCAATCACGTAGGATACATTTATTTTGACAAGACAAAAAGTGTTCTATATTTAAAAAGGATGTCAGGTGATAAATCTGATATCGTCAAAATAGGAGTAGCGATTAAACTAAATAACAAATATTGGAAGTGTTCTGAAGAGTTGTGTGCATTGATACCTCCTTCCCTGTTCTCTGACCGCGCCCCACGCCGTAGAAATAAATTCCACCCTCATCATCTGGATGCCTGGTATTCTTCTACTGTTCGAAATACCAGATCATTTCTACCGAGCACTTGCAAATTATGGAACAATCTCCCTTCTGATGTGTTTCCTAAAAAATACAATCTAGGGTTATCAAGGGGCGGATAAACAAATCGGTGGCTCCTCTGGTGCTGCAGATGTTTATGGGCGGTGGTGATCATTTAACATCAGGTGACCCAGTTGCTCGTTTGCCCGCTATTAATATATATAAAAAAAAAAAGTTACACTTTCACATTTATAATATTAGGTGTGGATTTAACGCGGATATACGAGTAGTATTTCGTTAGTGTTACTAATTTTATGTGCACTACTGGTTTACATTGCAATATAAATAACTAGGCATACATCGTGACTTCGTCCGCGTACATATTTTGACTAGCTCAGGAAAACTTAGCTCAGAGAAGAACAGAATGGGGACGCTTAGTGCAAGGCTCACTAATGAATTTCATCGGTAACCAATTTTCATCGGTACAATAATGGACTATATAAACTCTATGGTAAACTAAACTCTATGGTAGACAGCCTATGGGCATCCTCAAAATAAAGATATTAAATTAGACAGCCGATTAGCGCAGTGGGCAGCGACCCTGCTTTCTTAGTCTAGGGCTGTTAGTTCGATTCCCAAAGGACAAAATTTGGGTTATGAACTTGAATGCTTTTCAGAGTCTGGGTGTTTATCTGTGCATTATAAGTATATATTTATATCTATGTATATATAAAAGAGAAAGTGTGTGGCTATGTTTCGTAAAGACTCCGAAACGGCTGGACCGATTTCAATGAAACTTTCAGGGAATCTCCGGATTGACCTGGCGAGTAATCCTGTAAAGTTTGGTGACGATCGGAGCACTCCTATTTATGAACTGTCTAACTGTCAAATACAGCTTTTATTTACTATGATGATATTCTATTGTTGGGTGTAGTGTACATGGGTGTAGATAATGATCTTCACCCGCTCGAGAAGAGAATGAATACGGAGAGAAATAAATGATTGTTTAAATAAAATAAAGCAAAATCTAGCCCGGCGAAGCGGGCTGGGTACGCTAGTTATTTATAAAACTATTTATATCAGTTATCTTAGTACCCATAACACAAGCTTCGCTTTCTTTGGGCTTAGATGGCGATGTTTGTATTGTCGTAGCATATCTATTGATTGATAAATGCTAAAAAGACACCACACCCGTCCCGTCGAAACGAAAAAACAAAAAAACAAACTATTCGTTTATATTATTATTACCTAGTTTACATAATAATACGCAGGTCAGATTATGATAAAATTGCACATATATTAACAGTTGCAGTGTTACGCAAAGCGCATGACTGGATGTGATCTGAATCTACACTCCTTTACCGTTTCCACGGTCTTCTGTTGAGCAACGTGATTTTGTGTCGAGCGTCGAGACCAGACCAGCTCAAGGGCTATTGCGTTATCTATCTGTTAAAGGGCCATTAATATTATCTGAAACCTTTTTAAATGACGACCTTTATGATGCAGACGCCCTACACAAAGGTCACGGTTAAATTATCATTTTCCCATATAGCCAACCAAAACTTTTAAGTATAATATTTGAAATGGAAGTAGTTATATTCGATTCAGAAAATGATCATAATTGAAATTTTTCTTGGCTATAAATATTGTTATGAAATCAAAATAACTAGTCATAAATAAATTAAATAAGTAAAACACATCGCCATCTTGCCCCAAAGTAAGCGTAGTTTGTGTATTAAGATGACTGACGAATATTTTTATGAATAAACACCCAGATATTGAACATTATTATTGTTTATAACACAAACAGTTTTCGGTTGTGGGAATCAAACCCACGGTATTTGTGTCAGAAAGCAGGATCACAAATAACAACCTGAGCATGTGAAGCCGATAAAAATACTAGGTCATTATCGCATACAATAAAGACACCTTCTATTGAATGTAATATACTTCTAATTGGTTCATTAATGCTCATTCTTACTCATAATATTTATGGTATTTTAAAAATATTTTTTACATTTATTATATGAATATTGTTTTATGTATATCATCTGGTCTTATCTATTTAATACTAGCTGTCGCAACTTCGTCGGCGTTTGATTTTGTTTTTTGATGTGGCATTTAGTTGTAGTTCTAAACAAATTTAAAGTACTCAGTATCGCTAAGTCTTGAATGAGGGGTTTGCTGCTGTCTGCTAAGGAGTTCTGTCCTCTATCTTCAACCACAGTTTGGACCAATTAAACACATACTATAACCTCTATAGTACAAAAATAACTACAATAATACACTTTATCCCCTCTCCCAAAGGAAACGAGCTTAATGTCGGGATAAAAAGTATCCTATATTACTTCTAACAATTCCAAGAATATGTGTACAAAGTTACATGAGGATCGGTTAAGTAGTTTTTGCGTGAAAGCGTAACAAACAAACTTACATTCACATTTATAATATTAGTAGGGATAGGGACAGGGATAGGGATAGGGATAGGAATAGGGATGTAGTTACTCGTATGTATGTTTTTAAAGTTATACTTCTTTTGGCGCGTTAGGGAAAAATTATAAGAGTAAATTTTTACGCGATATTGAATTAAAATTATTCAACTAGATAATGCGTTATATCATAACTATAATAAAACTTTCAATGTATTAAATACCTCAGTTAGTGTCGTTTTAACTGCAAACGTAGAATAAGGCGAAAAATAGAAGCGAGATTTTTATCTAACTCCAGCGCATGTACATAAGTACACACACGTTTCTTTTATTATTATTATTGCAGCCCGCTTTCTGTTTTCCTAATCCTATAGTCGGTCTAATAAAGATCGCTACTTTGTTTCTATGGCAACAGACTTTATTTTTTTTTTGTCTTTTTGTGTCATTTTCATCAACTATTCAGCAAGCGTTCATTTCCCTCTGAGAAGTAGATACTCTGATGATTTATTCATTCATTCATTCGAACAAATTCCTATTATATCATAGTAAGGATTATGTAAAAGGTTAAAAGGTTGGGTGTGAACTAAATATGATGATTTTAAATTTAAGATGATGACAACAAAAAAAAAACACCTGGCTTAATTTTAATTCCACTACAAGCCATTGACTACAATATCACCGGCTGGTGTGTGATAATTCAGTCTAAGATGGTAACGGGATAACCTGTTAGGATTTAAGATATTTTAATTCTATACCCCTAATCGGTCTCTACGCGTCATCGTTCCGGAACGCTAAATAGCTTAGCGGCAAGTGTTTATCCGTAGAGAGGTAACTATCCGCGGCCGAAGCAAGACCAGACCAGACAAGAGAAAATTCATAATTTATAAATTCTCAAATTGCACCTGTCGGGAATGGAACCCGGGACCTTCAAGTTAAAACCACAGCGTTCACCGCTGCGCCAGCACTGTCTATCATATATACACATATAAATAATAAATATGTGTATATATCACATATGTGTACATCTGAGAGACAGCGCAAGTGAAAGAGCCCTTCAAACCGTTTCCAAATATATATAAATATATATATATATATAAAGGTCGATATTCTAACCGACAAGGTGATCGGGCGATAACTGGAACGGTTACTTTACATCTTATATATACGACTTATTGCTCCCCGCCACTTTTTATGTGTTCAACTTCTCTTGTTTCGTCTTGATTGTCATCTTAATACCAATTTTAGGGAGGTATAGCTATCATACTCTATTTTTTTTTTTTAATTTTCTTTTATTTAAATATACTACACACATCGCCATCTAGTCTCAAAGTAAGCGGAGCTTGTGTTATGGGTACTAAGATGACTGATGAATAATTTTTATGAATAATATACTCGTATATAAATACTTAAATATAGATAAACACCCAGACACTGAAAAACATTCATGTTCATCACACAAATATGGTCCAGTTGTCAAACCCACGGCCTTGGACTCAGAAAGCAGGGTCGCTGCCCACTGCGCCAATCGGCCGTCTGATCCCCCTTATGACTGTTTCGGTGATAGCCCAGTGGGTCGACTTCAATTTCGGCAGGCCGAGTTCGAATCCCAGCACGCACCTTTTGCTTTTCTAAGTTATGTGCGTTTTAAGTAATTAAAATATCACTTGCTTCAACTGTGTAGGAAAACATCGTGAGGAAACCTACATGCCTCGAGTTCTACATAATGTTTTCAAAGGTGTGTGACGTCCACCAATCCGCACTGGACCAGCGTTGTGGACTATGGCCTTAACCCCTTCTCATTGTAGGAGGAGGTCTGTCTTCTAAGTGGATTGGTAATGGGTTTACATGATGATAATAATGATGACATTTGTTATATGTGATTTAGGTGATTCTTAGGGAAAACAAAACGTTTCACCAACTCTTATGTGATCACAAACGACTCTAAGCGTCTAAAGTTACGACACCGATCGTAAAGTTTAGGGGACTCATAAAGTGTTACTTGATACATAAAATCATTTTTCAACATATCACTTTTAAATGCAAAAATAACGAAGTGTGTCGAATTTATCTTACCAAATGAGAATCACTAAAAATGAAGACCTCAGCCGTTTTTCTGGGCATGTCCTTGGATAATAAGCTACAGTGCGTTGCCTATAGATACACTAGCGGGTAAACTAAGCTCAGCTGCCTATGCAGTCAGAAAAATAAGACATTACTGACGTTGAAATAGCTAGGATTGTTTAATTAGCGTATTTTCAGTGTGATGTTTTACTGCATCTTATTGAGGGGTAAAGCTGCTGATATCGAAACTACATTTATATTGCAGAAAAAAACTATACGATCTATTTTTAAACATAAAATACGCAAATCCCTCGGTGAGAAATAAATAGGTACACTTACAGTAGCTTCGATATATTATTTTTTATGAAAAATAAAGTGGATATAAACAATCGACTTACAATAAATGGTCATAAATTAATGTAATCTGCATGTCGTCTACGAAATGTACAGACGTCATTTGTGGGATTCAGTATACGCTTTTATAATATGATTCGTAAGGTAATTTTGGACCTATCAATGCATAAGAATATGTTAAATCATATTAATACAGCGAGGTTAATATACAATTGATGAATTTCTTACTGACAAGGTTCCTTGGAAGCATCCGGCTCCGCTTTCAGCTCTCACAAGATAGAAAAATGAATGTTAAAATGTAAAATGTAAATTGCTGATGTTTGAAATGAGCAACTGCTGAGTTTCTTGTCGACTTCTTTCGGTAGAATCTGTCTTCCGAACCGGTGTTCACAACAAACAGTTCAAAAAGTTCAAAAGTGCTTATATACGGCTTATATGAAATAAATTAATTTTGAATTTAGCGTGTAATAAGTAGATTAAAAATTTTATATAATTGTACTACTAACAGGGGTTACTTTGTAGGCGATTAAGTATCCTTTTCCTACCTACTAATAATTTTATATCAAACGAATCTCTTGTTATAGATAGCGTGAAGCGTGAAGAATTATCTTTATTAGGCATGCGACAATAATAATTTTATTAGCTTTAATTGTTTAATTGTTCTCGTATACATTGTAAGCTTTATTCAAATATTGTAATTGTAATGGCATTTATTAATGGCTAATTAGTGCAAAAAGCCTGGTCACGACAGATTAATAAAAACGTATGGAATCATTTGCGTCAGAGTTATTGTATTATTATGATCAAATCGTAGCTATAACATCGATGCATAAAAACTTCAATTATACGTGTTAACATTTACTGTACTACAATGTATCGAATATGTTTAAAAATGTTATAGTTTGTGAGATTAAGTGAGGGTTAGAATATATCGACATGCTTATTTCTGCAGCAACGCACCATTTCATTGTTTGTATATTATAAGTATTTATGTATTCATAAAAATATTCATCAGTCATCTTAGTAACCCATAACACACATCGGCAACAGCTACGCTTACTTTGGGACTAGATGACGACGTGTGTATAGTCGTAGTACCTAAATATATTTTTTTAATTTTTTTTGATTGTGGTGTTCCTGGTGCCGATGTTATTAAAGTCACATGAGGCTTAGCTACAGCCTCAGGCTATCTTAGCCTCAGCTTGATGGACTCAGGCTGGCTCTTTGTCAGTCAGTGCTCCTTGCATACCCTGCAAAGTGTTATTCTGTTTTTCCACATACAATCTAGTGGGCCATTTCTCTTGTCTGTGTCAATTATTAAAAGAAAAGAGATTTAATCGATGAAAAGATTTATATCGTTGGCTTGCTGATATAAAATCTCCAACACGAAGCTGTTGTCATGGCAACAAGTTGCTTGCCCCAATGAGGTACAATGCGCTCGCTCGTTTCACTTTTTGCGCAATTAGGCCAAAAAGTAAACACTTGGTTTCTTCCCCAGGCTATTAGCACACTCCTGGCTGACAACACTGGGTACTTCGTGAACGTTGGGGCGTATTACTCCATCTCGGCGCTGGGGTCCAAGCTGTTCAGGAACATGACTGCAGAAGCATATCTGTGGGGCTACGATGATCCCCTGGTCTCGCTTGCCAGCAAACTGCTGCCAGGCTGGATAGATTTTGGGAAGATTGGCATTTTGGATAGAGTGAGTATTCATTTAATTAACTCACGCTTTTTTGGATTTAGCTGTGTGTGTAAAATCTTGACGATAAAGAAAAAAAGTCTATTTAGCATAGAAAGAGAATAAACATAACATGGGCAGTATAATATATAATGCATGCAATATAATATTTAACATTAAAATTTGATATAATTTTTAAATTAATAAATAAACCTCACATTTAATCCTAATAATTCTGTTACATTATATAGATTTGCACTAGATTTTGTGTCAATTTAAAACAACAAATGGTAACAATGTTTTTCGCTTTTCTTTAACTACTTTAGAAACCGTTTGTTTTCCGGATTAAGATGTATCCTACGAATATGCCTAAGTCTCTCCAGGATGAAAACTCTAAGCAAAAATTTTGTTTGAGCAACACTTTTGCATCAAATTACCAAAACCATTACTGGCCTACTGCAGGACACTGGACTCCTCTCAGTCTGAGTAAGGTTTAGGCTGTAAGCCAGCGTGGTGTCTTCCAGCCTAAACCTTTCTCCAAATGTTGGTTGACTTGACATGCCCTTGCAAACATTATGTAGGCATGCAGTTAGAGAGCCTGCGATGTTTTCCTTGAAAGTTAAAGCGAGTTATATGTAATTGCTTAAAACGTACATAACTCCGAAAGGTTACGAGGTGCTAGTCTGTCACTTGTTTACAATATTAGTAACGTAATAATGATTACTTAATATTTTAAATGCGGAATATTTTCACATATTTATAAATCCCGCCTACCTATTTCAATCCTATGTGGGACCATGGGCTCAAGTACAATGCTAAAGGCTGACAGGTCATTTATTATTAATAAATGACCTGTCAGCCGGTGACAGGGGTCGTCAAAACTGTTGTGCTAGACCGCAGGCGTCACCAACCTTGTTATGACATCTTGGAGGCCTGTTTTTACTTTATTTAAATTCAAGTAGTGCTACACTGAATACGTCACAAGCCTGTTTCTCAGAATAAATAACTAATACTCATAAATTATTGTCATCTGTTAAAAATGACAGGTTCGCAGTTACATAATAATTAAACTTGTTTTTTTGTACGCGTCAGTAAACATTTCATTTGAACTTAATTTGAATTTAAAAACATATCCTGATGTATTTTTTCCACGTAATTCATTTTTTTATTCCGCTACTAGTGAGGATTTCACTACAATCTCTCGTAATTTTTCATAAAAATATAAACATGAATAAGAAATTTTAAAAAAGCAATTTTAAATGTGTTTTTTGAATTGACGTACTTTTTACAGTTCTACGCTCCAAAAAAAGAAGAAACGGAGGTGGAACTAAGGAACTTGTCCAGGAAATTTTCCATCAACACCTGGAATAAGCTAACCGGACTTGAAGAACAGGGATTTACGGATTGGAACACTAGGTGAGAACTGAGAGCTACGTTACTGACTAGAATCTCTATTTATCTCCACCTATCTCCTCCCACAATGAAAAGGGGATAAGGCCGTAGTCCACCACGCTTTGAGAACATTAAATAAACTTTATAACAAAACTGTAACAGGTCCATTTCTGTACATGAATGAATGAAAACACTTTTTTTGTGCACCTCATAAATATATAGAAAAATTGAAAATGTAAATTTAACGAAAAGCATAGAATTTGGCGGCCTTATCGCTACATGGCGATCTCTTCCAGGCAACCAATGGCGTAAAACACAGCTCAAGAAACTGTATGTGCTCTACATTGAAATATTTAGATTTTTTTATTGGAGATTTTATGTAGAATTATTTATATCGGAGGGAACTTTATAAATCGTTACTGAAGCCAAAACTGTTTGTTTTTCTTTTTGTCTGCAAATAAGTCTCCTTTTTATATTATTAGTACCGTTACTAGTTATGTGTATAAATTAAAATAAACAGAAATGTTATTAGCAGTTAATGATTGAATAATTTATGTTCTTAACTACCTATTTGATAAGTGAGAAAAGATATAAAGTTAAAGAGACATAAAATACCGTAATGACCAGTAATTGTCGCCTATAAATCTCAGGATACGGGAGCCAAGGTGAAACTATTGACTTATTAACCTATGCTACTATTTATTACGTAAGTTCTCGTAATTGACTATTATTAGCTTGGTTTTACGATTTCAAGGAATTTTTAATCAGATATAACTGTAATTGGAAGTACAGATTAAAGCGATGATAGCTTAGTGGGTAGGACTTTGACTATACTTTCGGGGGGGGGGGGGGGGGCGAGTTCGAATCCCAGCACGCACTTCTAACTTTTCTAAGTTCGTTTTTAGCAATAAAAATATCATTTGCCTCAACGGTTCAAGGTAAACATCGTGAAACCTGGATGCTTGAGAGTTCTCTATAATGTTCTCAAAGGTGTGTGGAGTCCGCACTGGGCCAGCGTGGTGTACTACGGCCTTAACCCCTTCTTATTGTGGGAGGAGACCCGTGCCTCGTTAATGGGTGGATTTGGGAATTAATAATTTGTAAATAAAATAATGATGAGGAGATCAGTAGAAGAACAAGAGCTACCGACATATCTCAAAGAGTCGCGAAGCTAAAGTGGCGATGAGTTGGGCACATAGCTCGGAAAACCGATGGACGTTGGTCCCAAGGAGCTAGAATGGCAACCTCGCACCGGTAAACGCAGCGTTTGTAGACCCCCGACGAGGTGGATGGGTGACATTAGGCGTGTCGCAGTGGAGCCAAGCGGCACAAGACCTTGGTGTTTAGAACTCCCTACCAAAGACCTATTTCCAGCGGTGGGCATCCATTGGTCGACATGATGATGATGACAAAGAAGATACGTACACGAGATTATAGCGTTCAAAGGAACAATAAATAAATCTGCTTAGTTTATTGTACAGGGTATCCCACGTTGTTCCACAAAATACTCCATTAAATATATTTAAAGTATAGCATAAACGTACTGTATACAAATAAGATATATTATGGAAATTAAGCTTAATTTGCTATACTCCGCGAACAGCAGGAGAATCTGTATGGTGTAATTTATAATTTCTTCAATCCGTATACTCCACACCAAACAGATTCTCGGAAATGAATAATTGTTAAGTCAAAGAATTATTCATTGTAAAGTCAACATCTCCTGAGGATGCTCCGGTTTCGGAGCGAAACGTGCGTAGAGGGTGCATTGCCGAGGATCTGTTTGGTGTAGAGTATACGGATTGAAGAAATTATAAATTACACCATACACATTCTCCTGCTGTTCGCGGAGTATAGCAAATTAGGCTTTATCCTACAATAAATAAGATATAGATATAGTCATAGCGGTAATAAGCAAGTACCTAATTCTTAGTATGAATGTTCCCAGCATTCCTTGCAACCAAGTCAAAGGCACGTACGAAGCCCTGATCTTAACTCCTGGACTCAGCAAAGATGTGGACATCCCGGTGTTCAGGAAGCAAGCCTGTAGGACCTACCCCTTCACCTTCCTTGAGGAGGTCAAAAGTCATGGAGTCAACTTGTATCGGTAAGTTGCTTTAAACTCTTTTGCTTAAGTTGCTTAAAAAAGTGGCTCCGGCCAATTAGTGGTTTCAAAACATAACATTGGCATATAGACACATATATATAAACCCGTTACTAAAGAACTTGGATCGAAAAAGCTTGGATTTTTGGGCATCATTTTGACAACTTTTTCGAAATAAATCGAATTTACTGTACCGTCTAAATACACGCGAGCAGCGGCCGGCAGAAGTTTTATGAAAGTACATGTCTGTCGTGCGGCAAAATAAATGAAATAGTGAGCTCTTATTATATATCGTGTAGTTATACTAATAAATTAATATATATTTCATTCATCTGTCATTCATGTCCCTAAACATTACGCATCGCAGAATCGGTGTCGTAACTTAGGACGGCACTAACGTCTTTAGTCGTCTTCTAAGAGTTTGTGAAACGCTTCTTCGGTCGTCGGAAATTATTTCGGACGTAGAGTAACTACGTCCGAAATAATTAGGTACCATTGCCATACTCCCTAATAGGTTAGCCCGCTACCATCTTTGACTGCATCATAACTTACCACCAGTTGAGATTGCAGTCTAGGGCTACTTGTAGTGAAAAAAAAGTCTTTCGCCACTCGATTTTCCCTACGCAACTCATTTAACCTAACCTGTCTTTGGTTCTTGCCACAAGGTGCGGTATTTTGTGTTTGTTTTTTCATATTTTTAAGATATCGTCTATCAAGTCCCCTTAACAAAACGATTCTTCGCATCGGTGTCGTAACTTTAGGTTTAGGTTTAGGTTAAAAGACATTTATTCCCATAAAAAGACCTAAGTCACTTACATAGGAAACTAAATTTTTTATATAAATTAACAAACTTCGCCATTAGACTAAACTAAATTAAATTTTACTATTATCTACTCATTCAATGTATTCGTCTTTAAATTTATTGGTATTACTTAATATATAAGAAGCTAATTTAGTTTTAAAAACATTGAATGAGTTTACATTTTTTATTGGTAGAGGTATTTTATTATAAAATTTGGCGCCTTCAAGGTAAGGAACGGCGCTTAACGACGTTAGACTGATGTCCACAGACGTTAAGCGTGATAGTTAATAATATCATCACAGTTCGTGAAACGGTTTTTTTCCTAGGAATCACCTAAATCACTGGGCATCCGATTGAACCGATTCTTAGGTTCAGTGAAAACTAGTATTAATATTTTTATGATTCCTACAGGTTTATGATGGACAAGAACGCGTTTAACAAAACCTCCCGCTACGCTTGTGAGTGCACGAAAAATTGTCTACCAGACGGATTTGTGGATATCAGCAGCTGCTATTATGGTAAGGTATTTATTTGTGATTTCCGGTAATAACCGATTTGGTGCAGACGAAGTTGCACGGGTCAGCCAGTTATGATGTATAACTCACAAGTGCAGGGTTTTCTTATTTACTTAAGTACGTGCAATCTCGTTAGTACATAAACCTTAGAGGTTAAATTATAATCGCGTGCTTCGCAGTAAACTGTCCAGTTTATGGTAATTGCCCAGTACTAGTTTATTCTTAGCTCGTAATGTTACATTTACATATCCAGTGCAGTTCCTTCCGGTATAAATAAAACTTCATTTATCACTTGGGTTTTTATAATGAACGTTTAAGGTAAGTTTGCGTTATAAGCCAGTGTGCACTGGAGACGAGCATTTTATGTTTACCCGATTCCAACGCAACTAGCAGTGGCGTGCACTTCATACATGCACAAAAGCACTGCATACCCAAATTATTTTATATAGCTCGTATTGGAGGGGAATATTTCTATTTTATGCTATATATCTGCTTTATGCATACCCCGGCCGAAGACCCTGTGCACGTCACTGCGTGCACTTCATACATGCACAAAAGCACTGCTTACCCGAGACTTGATATATAACTCTTGTAGGAGGAGGATTTTGGCCATTTATGCAATTTTCCAGCTTCATGCATACCCAGGTAATAACGTAGAGTGCACGCCACTGGCAACTAGAGGTAGCAGGTATACAAATTCCAACGATCGATACCAAGGCATTATAGGAGAATAAATAAAAATTAAAAAACCTTTATTTGTTCAACGTATTACAATTACATTTTTACATACAATTTTTTTTTTTTTTAAACTTTTACGTTTAAGTCGCCTCTACCGCGTAGGCCTCCCCCAAGGCCTCCTATAGGGGAATACAGAGCTAAATTCTGCTGCATTGAAAAAAGAGCGCTACAGGTAACTCTAGTTCTTATGCGGATTTCCTCATTTCTAATTTGATAGCTAGATAGATTTGAGCATGCTCTCTCTAACGTCCGCTGAGTGACTCTGAGCCTTTTTACGCCCATAGTAAGCGACAATTACGTAATGTATAACAACGATTCGGGCTTTATTTGATGGCAACTTGCCACAGTGGCTAGCAAAATTTGGTGTCAACTGAGATACAGAATAGCCCTGTTGGACGGCATGCCGTGAGGTGTCTCGGTAGCTGCCGTCATGCCATGGAATGTAATAACCAGCTATTCTAAAGATGAATAAATCTAAAGACCTAGGTGTTGTGGCCGGCGGCAAAACCCAAGCTCTGACGTCATTGTTGTGCAATTGCCTTAAATATTCACGGTAACACATCACACAGATTTCTCCGGTTGTCAGGGGTTTCTGCAAATTACGCGTAAAATATTCTTTGTATAAGTATTTTATGTTGACTTCCGCAAAACCCTCTCAGTTTGTCCACTACTATACTTTAGCCATGAACTTAAAGAATATTAGGTTACTGCATGACAGACTTTAATGATTAAAACGCAAGACGACCGCTGTTTCGATGATTTTGGTGTTTAAAACCTCATTTATGAAACGGAAATAAAAAAAAAGGAATAAAAAAGAACATTAACTTATACAGTAGAATCATTTTACAATTTAAACCTATGTCTAAACTACATGTGAGTTTCAAACGAAATATGATATACAACACTGATTCTGTTGCGATGCCTGTAATTTTAGTTTGATTATTTTTACTACTAAAACTACTAGGGCTGTGTGGTGACGGTAGATAAGAATACAATTGTCACCACCCGTCCTATTCGTACTGGCGACTAAGGGAAAATAATAGAGACCCTCCTCTTTGCTACTACTACATCTACTATCTATGATCTACTGCGATATCCAACTCGTGTAGCATAGTGTAGGTAAACGCTCCCGTTTGGAGAGGCCTTTAGTCCATCAGTGGATGACTATAGGCTATAGATAAATAAATAATAAACATACTACGACCATACACACATTGGTATTTAGAACCAAAGTAAGCGTAGCTTGTGTTATGAGTACTAAGATGACTAATGAATATTTTTATTAATAACATATATAAATACTTATACTATAAATATAAACACCTGGACACTGAGAATCATTCCTGTTTATCACACAAACATTTGCCAGTTGTGGGAATCGCACCCACGGCCTTGGACACAGAAAGCGCTGCCCACTGCGCCAATCGGCCGTCTTATGAAAAATACTAGACAGTATCTTTCCGTTAAAATATTATTAATGAGGAGTAAGATATACTAGATATAGTTTTTATTATATTCTAGCTTTAGGTGCATGTTTGCTTTATATAGAAGAGCGCTAACTCGTCAACAAACTGGTTAACCAGTTTGGCGAGAAAAAGAAATAATGTAACTTTTGTGCATCTTTTGATAAAAATAAATTTAAAAAAAAAACCTTTTAAGTGTTTCTTCAAGAACTAAAACAATCGCTTGTAAACACGCCATAATCATCATCATATCAAAATATAAACGGCCCACTACAGCACGGGTTTCTTCCCACAATGAGAAAGGGTTAAGGCCGTAGTCCACCACGCTGGCCCAGTGCGAATTGGTGGACTCCACACACCCTTGAGTACATCACGGAGAACTTTCAGGCATGCAGGATTCCTAACGATGTTTCCCTTCACCGTTAAAGCAAGTGATATTTTAATTACTTAAAACGCACATAACTTCGAAAAGGCAGAGGTGCGTGCTGGGATTCTAACTCGGCCCCCCGAAAGTGAAGTCGAGCTACCCACTGGGCTATCACCGCTGTATAAACATGCGTAACCATTCAATTAGTAAATACCTAGTTCTAAAGTTTTATTGAGTAAATAACTGTCCTATATTTAATTGAAATCGCGGGTTTTTTCAAGGAGGAAGAAATAAAGATCTCGATCGCCTTCTAGTTATCCACGTTGTAATTAAATTCAACAATTCTAGAAATACTAATAAATACAGATAAATAATTATGTAAAAAAGATAAAAACATGCCACTGATAAATCATTTGTGATTACAAATAGATTATTTTGTTTATTATTCACGCCTACATTTTATTTCATACTAGTTTTTACTTGCAAATATGTTCGCAACAAATTGTTGTTAAACCTACATTCATTGTTAAGTTTTTTTCCCAAGTCAACTTGCACGGTATTGGATTTAATAAAGTTTTGTTAAGTAATTATTTAGTAATTGTAGAGTTTATTGCGACACAGGGAAGTAGGTTTTACAGCCATGCTTATTTCTACCGCAAAGCAGCGTTACTTTGTCCAAGTCTGAAGGAGTGGTTGCTACTTGCTGGTGTAATTAAAGGCACAATAGGCTTAAAATATACGCGTCAGTTTGATGGACACAGGGGGAATTTTGGTGGACGTGTTCCTTGCATGCCCTGCGAAGTTAAGCATCCGCTTGTTCCGTCATATATCACTAAACACTATCGAACAATATCTCCTATGAAAAGGCCATAGCAGAGATTGTTCGATAGTCGAAGCCATAATAAAAATAAAAATAACTTGATATTATATTCTTATGTTTTAAAACCTACTGGATCAATTTTAATGGGTTGGTAAATAAATGTTTATTAAGTTATAACAGGATAGCAATATTAGTACTTTTTGAAGTTATACTTCTTTACCGGCGTCGTTAGGAAAAAATCGGATGAAGGTAGTTCCGAAACCGAGTGGGAGTGGAAAACATCGTCCGACAGCTCACTCTACACAAAAAACGGACACGCTGAAGTTAGCAATAGTCAACATTTTAGTTTTTCCAAAAAAGTTTTGCGGAAACCGGAATGAGTCCGGTGATTTAATGGATTCAATTGTACCAAAATCTCAAATTTTAATGTTCAGTGAAACTTGGTGGTCCGATAATGAGATAACTAGATATTGCGTTATAATAAAAATTTCAATGTATCTAATATCTTTTTTCTATTGTTAGTGTCTTGTCTTCTTGTAGTTTTCTTTACAAACGTAGAATAAGGCGCAAGATAAAATTACCGAAAAGATTCTTTTTTGACGGCCGACTGGCGCAGTGGGCAGCGACCCTGCTTTCTGAGTCCAAGGCCGTGGGTTAGATTCCCACAACTGGAAAATGTTTGTGTGATGAACATAAGTATTTTCCAGTGTCTGTATTTTATAAGTATTTATTCATAAAAATATTCATCAGTCATCTTTAGTACCCATAACACAAGCTACGCTTACTTTGGGGCTAGATGGCGTTGTGTGTATTCTCGTAGTATATTTATTTATATTTATTTGTTTATATTTATATCTTGTTACGCCAAAGAAGTATAACTTCTAACGCGTTTTTTTATTATTACAGAAAGTTGTTAAATTATTTTGTATTTATTTTGTAGGGTTCCCTATCACGCTATCGAAACCTCACTTCTTGGACGTGGATCCAGCTAATCAGGCTCACTACAGAGGCTTTTCACCAGATCCCATAAAGCACAGATCTATCCTGGATGTGGAGCCGGTAAGTTAAATATGCTTGGAATTTCTTTGATGGTTAAAGTAAAAAGCAAGATGCCGGCGCAGTGGGCAGTGACCATGCTCTCTGGATCCGAGGCTGTGGGTTCGATTCCCACTGCTGGAAAATGTTTCTTTTATAAATATTCTTTCAGCTCATATCAGGGTCTAAACTTTATTGAATGCCTTAAAGCTAAAGTAACTAACGTAAGTACCCATTGATTTAACGTGTTAGTATTTATAAGCTCACTGTAATTACCTGTCAAGGCTACTAAAACGTCAAAAACGTAGTGTTTGCATCCTCATTGGCTAGAACGCTGATAATACAGTGGGCTGGCCAAGCTCATTTATTTGAGAAGTTGTTTTTCTGATCGATGCCAAATTATCTAAGTAATTAAGTTATATTTAAATTAAAATTGAAAATTGAAAAAAAAATGCGTAAATCCCCGAAACCTTGGAAATGAAAAATGCTGAAGCTAATTAATATGTTTACTGACACGGCTACTGACATAGTCTACGTATTCGCAAATTGTAAACATTCCTAAGAAGCAAATAGCTTACGTCAATAACTCTTACAACTTTTTTATAATTTATGATTTACAAACCTACCAATCTACGTAAGTTTTTAACAAACAGTTTATAACGGGGAAAACCCGAACAATATTCGTCACTGAAATAAATTTTTCAATTTGTTGTTTACGAGCCTTTTAACCTAGGGCCTACGTCAATTATTGCTTGAGTGGCAAAACGACTAAGGACCTTCTAAGGGCCGCTACGAGCTTTAGTAGAATAAAAATAAATCAATTTGTATAGAACGTTAAGTGAGAACTAACCAGGGGCCGAGGAGTCAGGGTGTATTTTGAAAAACATGAAATTTGTAAAGTATGAGACAAAAATACTTATCAATGTTGCACATGAACGAAGCCGCGAGGAACCACTATTGACTATAACAGCTAGTATATATAGCTGTTGCCCGTGACTTCGTCTGCGTTTGTTTTATTTTTTCGAAAGACATGTGCCTCATAAGTGTGGCAGCACTTTATGTATTTAGGATAGCTAATCCTTAAATGACGGGTTTGCTGCCGTCCGCTGAGGAGTTCTAACCTCTATCTCCAATCACATTCATCAGATCTACACGAAATTTGGGCAAAATTAAACAGATATAACTCTAAAGTACAAAAGTAATTATTTAAATCGGTTATCATTTGACGGCGTTATGGTGTTCGATCGGCTTAGTAGTTTTTGCATGAAATCGTAACAAACAAACTTACATTCACAGTTATAATATTAGTAGTGATAGGGATAGGGATATATATATATATATAGTAGTTATAAATATATATATATATATATATATATATATATATATTTATAACGTAATATAACGTATAATAGTAGTTATAAATATATATATATATATATATATATTTACAGCAGACCCCAGCGCCATCTGTCGGGCTGATTTGTGAATCTAAACCATCCAGGGTGCCACCCAAACGCATACCAAAAAATTTATTCACGAAAGATTAAATGTGTTTTAATATAATGTTGTTTAAACTTTGATTAAATTTAGGTAAAGATTCAATTAACTGGATAACTGTAGTACGACGAAAAATCACCGGGTATCCTATCTTTCCTATAAATAATATATCTATTTACCTCGAGGTTTCTAAGACACGTCTTTATAAACTTACATTGTTATTACGAACAAACCCAATTCTACTGTTAACTATACGTCAGTTTACAAAATAATCAAGGTATGCATTTCAACCTCACTCGCTCGATATTATGTAAATCCTATAAAAGTCTAGCAGTATCCAGGGTTCGCTTATTGCTGGTTAGTAACCGGAAGTTCTCCGAGGCACGAAAGTAGGCATCGTAAATAGTCTAACTCCAGACTGGTACTGAAAATTTCAGCACTAACAACTTCTAGTATCGGAGCCAGAACTTGACTACTGAACCCAGATATCTGAAGTCAAACAGTGGACAGTTCATAGTTGTAGATATAATAGAGTCAAATGCATGAGGCTATTGTTTAAACGTTTGATTTGTATTAAATTGCGAAATTAATGTGATAATCGTGATGTCGATACCAATAATAATTATGATATATTTTAAGAAAGATATTGCGTAGTGCCTTCTGTGGAAATAAACCGTTTAAGATTTAATTTACATGATAAACGCAGAACGGCCATAAATGATCAGGCCAGTTCTTAGTATTGGACTGTATAACGTGCTGGTCACGGGGATTCGCGGGAATTTGAACCCGATTGGGTTTTTGTTACACTGTAACAGAAATCATATTATTAGCATCATCCGGAACCTATTAACGTCCTAGAGCTGGGCCCAGCTGAGACGGTTTTAGAACATAGACCTACCACGCTGCTCCAATAGTTGGTGGGCTGGAAATATTATCATGTAAATTTGAAATGAACCTATTATAAAGATAAAGAGGTTGTTTGGTTAAACGCGCTTATCTCAGGAAATGCTTGTTCGAATTGGAAAAATCTTTTTGTATTGGATAATTCATTTATCGAGGAAGGCTATTGGCTATAGCATCACGCTTCGGTCAATAGGAGCGGGGCATAAACAATGTTGCAAAAAGGGGAAAATATATTCCTTTTGAAAGCTTCCGAGCGTGAGTTAACTGTTAAAGTTACACCACAGTTACAAAATAATGTGCAACGAAATTTTAATTGTTTAACTTTAAAAGACATTAAACACATAACTTATCAAGTTAGAGGTTCGTGCTGGGATTCGAACTCGGCCCCCGGAAGCTGAAGTCCTAACGACTGGGCTATCACAACTTCGTCTAATATTACTAATACCTACTATAAATGCGTATTTTTGGCTGCATGTATGTTACTCACAGTCGCGCCAAAACATCTTATGGAATCCTGATGAATGTTAACAATTATATATATATATATTATAAATTTTCACGTAAACAAAGTCGAGGGCAACTACTAGTAATAAATATATTTATTTTTATTTTAGGTGACTGGCGTGAATATGGCGGTGACCAGTAACATCCAAATAAACGTCGCCGTTCGGACGTCCGCGGGGAATCCTATCACAAAGCCTTTCAAAGACAAGGTCGTGCCTATATTGTGGTTTTCATTGGTAAGTTAATGTTTATTTCACGTAAAAATTTATAATGGCGGTTCTTGACAGTGAAATCAGGACACCGCTCTCAACTCTCTTGTGGCGTGCGTGCTGTAAGACCCTGTCACACGAGACACAACACAAGCTCTATAAATCGTCTATTTATTATTTTATAAAAATACTAACAGGCAATCTATATGCCTGATGGCGGCTGTACACACTTGTCGAGAGCCTCTCGTCGAGAGTTTCGGCCGGTGATAGTCTCGGCGAGAGAGTACTTGTACACACTCGCGTTTTCATTTGTACGGAAGATTTCTGTGACAATGGACGTGGAAATTGCAGCTGCTGTTTGCTTGTCCTTATGTTTTACATGTTTAGAATCCCATAATATTGGTTCCATATGATAGTACTCCAGAAATTGTAATTCACGTTCATTAGACCACATGGCGAAGCCCGTCTTAACGCGAACACAGTCGGCGATAAACTAACTGAACAAGTGTGTACATGCTCGCTCTCGTTTTCCTCGCGAGACTCAACGAGACCCTTTGACTCGGGCGCAAAAAACCGACCAGTGACCGAGAACAACCGAGGCGAGACACGAGAGAGCGAGACAAGACGAATGCGCCGTGTACATACTCGTTCTCGGCCTGTCTTGGTGTGTCTCGGCGAGTGTGTACAGCCGGCATGAGAGTTTGCTATTTAATTTTGAAAGTTAACAAATAAGATGTAACACTTAATTGTGAAAGCCTGTGATCTCGAAGAGCAATCGTACAGCTAAATTAATTGCCATTTATTTAGTGTAGGCGCAACTATTCAACACCCATAGTGCGAGGCAAATCACTTCGTAAAAGTAATTCTTCTTCGATTAGATATAAAATAAATCGAAATTTTAGGATAAATTGCGATTTCTCGTAGATGATGTCAATATGTCATTAACGAACGTTAGATTTCCGAAGTAAAGCGAATTCTCTGATTATCCTCATCATCACAATCGTCATTTCAACAGATGGATGGATGGATATATACTGCATGCTGGTCAAGGGCTTTATGAGGATATCCACAGTTGTCGTTAGTCTATCTAAAATAATGTGGTGTTGTCCGGTGCGTGCTCGCTCTGCTGCACAAATTTATTATTATTATATTGGTCGAATTGGACTGTTAGTACTTATTATGGATCAAGGCAAACCTCAAGTAATCATCTATTACTCGCACTTTTTAATATATTATGGTATTATTGAAATTTGTTATTCTTTTATAGTTCTGCAAAGAGGCACCCCCAGAAGTCGTCAATCTACTGTGGCTTCGCTTGGTCCTGGCTCCTCCCCTACTTATCACCGTATCCATACTGCTTCTAATCATTGGGATGTTCCTTGGCGTCCAAGGATTCCACCGTCTCTGGAAGCCAAGGTATTGTGGAGACTGTTTTTTTTTACTTGAACGCTGCTTTCAGTAGTTTTTGTGATATCGTCATTGTTTTGATTTTATTAGTTCTACTATGGAGAAAAGTTAAGTCGTCAGTTCAGTTTATTTTAATTAAAGTGTTAAAGCTCGGAGAGCCGATTGACGTTGGGGTTCCAAGGTGTCAGAGTGGCAACCCCGCACCGGTAAGCGCATCGTTGGTCGACCTCCAACCAGGTGGACAGACGACAACACGACGCTGGATACAAGCGGCCCAGAATCGTGAAGTTTGGAACGCCCTACAAAAGACCTATGTCCAGCAGTGGACGTCAATCGGTTGATTTAATGATGATGATGATGATGAAAGTATAACAGTACCTTAATGTTGAACTCATGAACCTGAATTGACGCGTAGAGGGTCTACACTCTTACTCCCTCTCTCCTAAGTCCGATGAGAGACGGCTTGTTGCCCAGCTGTGGAACATTCTTGTTTTTTTATCGACTATATATCAACTATCTTGTTTTTTTAAGGTATAAGCTCGTCCAGCAAGAACCAAAGACAAGAAAGAAAAGCGTAGAGAGGAGACGGAACAGTGTCGTTGTCAACATGGCAGATAATAATGGTTTTATAGATGAACAAGCGTTAGCGAAAGAAGCAGTGTCCTTACTAGCTATAACAGAAGAGGACGGTGAGGGTATATCAGATTTACTTCTTAACGAGTGATAAATTTAGATAAAGCTGATAGGTATTATTTATTGTAACGTATTCTAATATACGAGTGTAGAATTAGTTTTCGAGTTCAATAATCTCTCTTTAATAATAATAATAATAATAATAATTTTATTTCAAGCATCAAATACAGCTCATATTTTGTTAGTAAATACTTAGCCTATGTTAGTAACTTACGTATAAGAGAGGGATATGCGAATCACCGCCGTTCTAGTCCATTTGAAATAGCACAGCAGTGATTCACATATCTGCAGTCCAACCTGCTGGCGATCATCTTTAGGATGCTGTTGGAGCTACCCCGCAACCTGTGCACCAGGGCGCCACATCTTTTGCGCATTGTGGCGAAGAAGCAGTCAACTTGTGCATCCGCAAACATCCCCGATGCACTACAAAAGCGGGGCAACTTCAACAGCACCCTAAAGGCATTATTATACTGTATACGGAGCGCGTTATACGATTTTTGAGAATACTTAGCCCACAGGCTGCACGTGTAGAACGTCATACAATATGATTTAAACAACGTGGTTTTAATGGCGTTGGTACACCGCGCAAACCTGCGAGCCAGCATATTTGCTCTCACTGACAATGCTCTCCGTTCTCTTTCGATGTCAGCATCATCTTTGAGGCCAGGAGTCAAAATATGCCCGAGATACTTGAATTGATAAACTCTCTCCAATACTACCCCATTGATCAAAATAGGAGGTACTTTATTCGGTGTCTTACCCTCAGCCTCAAAGACCATCACCACACTCTTTTTTGTATTGTAGGTAAGTCCATGTCTTTCTACATAAGCCTCGCAAATAGCCATCAGTACCCTGAGACCGCAGACCGATGCACTCAACAGCACCATATCGTCGGCGTAACTTATATTATTTAAACAAACCCCATCTATGTAGCAGCCAACCCTGGTGCTGCTGAGCTCACAAAGCAATTCATTCATGTAAAGGTTGAAGAGAGTCGGCGAGCATAAACCACCCTGCCTCACCCCGCACTCCAACCCATACGAATTCGAAAGAACGCCTGCCCATCGGACATTGTTGACTTGGTTTTGATACCAATATTTAAAAATATTGGTAAGTTCTGGAGGTATATTTGCTTCCTCCATCTTTTTCCATAATACATCGTACGAAACCAAGTCAAATGCCTTCGACAGGTCTAGAAAACAGGCGTAAATCGGAGTCTTCCGCCTCGCATAGTACGTAACAGCATGCTTTAGCCCCAACACAGCACTCTCTGTTGACAAACCAGGCCGAAATCCAAATTGGTTGTCATGTGGCATAATTATCCTGTTTAAGAGAGTGTTTAGCAAGCTGTCAAATACCTTTGAGATGACGGTAGCCAATGAGATGGGCCTATAGTTGTTTTTATCGGATAGGTCCCCCGTTTTATTTTTCGCTATAGGCACAACTATCGTACGCATCATCTCTTGAGGCATAAAACTGTGGCTTATACAAACGTTGTACAGCATCGTCAAAACCCGCGGTACATGTGGCCCAGCATATTGTAAATGCTCAATGCTGAGACCGTCATGGCCTGGGGATTTACCTCTGGTCATGCGTTTAATTATACTTGCTACTTCTTTACACTGAAATTGAATACCCACTACCCTGCCGGTCTCAACATTAGGCATCGAATGAGAGGGCCCCAATGGCGATTTTACGAAAAAGTGTTCCTTAAAAACATTAGCAATCTCGCCAGGCTCGCTCACGCCACTGACGCTCACGGGTATAGACGGCCTATAATTTAATTTATTGGTATGTTTCCAAAATCCTCTAAAATCATTTCTAGAATGATGTGAGGCCAGAATATCCATTTTAATCTGATCTTGGTGGTTTTGACACCATTTTAAACGTGCTTTGAAAACTCTTCTGGCCTCCGCCATCTCCAAATAAATCGGTCCAGTAGCTGGCTTACCGTAACATAACCAGAACAAAAATTTTTGCCTCGCCTGCCCGTGTGCTTCAGCTACGTGTTTATTCCAGCCTATCACTGTCTTTTTTATTCTACGCTTGCCGATGGGTTCTCTACTCGCCACCGAGGAATCTCGAAGGGCCTGGACGATATCACCGTACAACTTTGTAATAGCGACTCCATGCTTAGGATCACTACAGGTGCGGTCGCAGCACTCACGAAGCTCATGCGGAAAGTCTATAAGTCTAAGCCTTTCTTTGGGTCCAGTAACAGCGAATCAGGCCACTTGGAATATATACCTTTCCCGAGTCGAATGCGTACTTATATTACCTCGCTGCCACCAAGCATTTCATACGGAGCTCAAATATACTTTACGATTATATTACTAAAAGGCACCCGCCACAGGATTACGAACATACAGAATCCTCATTCAGCCATTATTGCATGCAGTACATTGTGTCCAAACTTGTACCCGCGAAATGTTTCTAGCTCAAACACTTTTCCCAGTATCCTCATCTTGTGGTAAACGTTTATAACATTAGAGGTAAAATAATTACTGTCAACTGCTGAACAATAAATGAAGATGATGAAATGCCTGTTCGAAAAACACTGCAAAAGTGGAGTGGTTTTTGAGGTTTCAATATTAGTAGTGTACGCGGATTCTGTACGTTCTCAATTCTGTGGCACCAGCAAATTAACCACAAGTTAAAGTAAAGGCAGATCATGTTAGACAAACATCCTCTTCCTCCTCAAACTACCACCCGAATTGGAGCAGTGGTAGGTGGTGATGTTGGGATGGTGGAAAGGATGCGTGCCCCAATGTGAAAAATAAATAGGCTGAAGCTGATTAAGGTTAAAGGAATTGCATCACACATGAGCATGAAACACCAAGTAATTTGATGGATCTTTTCAGGATTGTGTAAGCAAAATATTAGGAGCATCTAGATTGTACACAACAGTTTAGCTTAATGATATATTCTCCTTGCATGGACTGGACCCTGCTATATGAATTGGCATGTACCTTTCAACATTTATAGTGAAACGTAAACTCTTAACGTACATTTAAATATTACGCAAAGTCTCCTTCAACTTAAACAAAGCAGTTAAAAATTATTACATTTCGAAATAAAGAAATTTCCAATTATGTTTCTCAGCGTGATTTATTAGCTATTTAAAATGCATAGATCTGCATATATTTTTGTATCCTAAGCACATAAGTTATTTGTTGGAGGTACTTAAAAATATTAAGCATGTTTTACTAGAGAAATATTTTTTCATTATTACAATAATGATATTATTATTATTTGAATTAATTAAAAAGTTTTAAAGTTACCAGTAATTAATGAAATAATAACTTTATTTAACAATAACGTTATTATCATGGTTTATGTATTTGTAGTGTAGACGGCCGCTTTGTGTCTTTGAGCTTCCTTACATGCTTATTTATATGGATTACCTTATTTATAACAATTATGGCCGTCATTGTACGGACATCCTACATTTATACTTGCCCGTAATTTTAGAATTTAGATACACTTTTGTGTGGTAATCGGATTATTTTAATTATAAGTACTGGCTTTATTTTTGATAATAAGTATGAGTTTTCATTGCTCAAAAATTGATTAATTTTTTGATTATTTTTGTTGGTGTTGATAGCAACATCAAGTGGGTGTTAAGAGTAATATGGTCCTACTGTCGTAGCTATTAGGTTTGTTGTAAGATTATTTTCAAGTCGTACATTTGGTGTTACCTTCAGATTTCGAATTTCGTTTAAAAACCACGTACTAGGCTAAAACAAAAACTAACCTGAAAATTATTGCTCAATTAAAACTAAGATGCTGTTTAATGAAAATAATATTTGTGTTTATAAAACCAAATTATGGTCATTGTCGAAAATTTATTTATTATTTACATTGTCTTAAAAGCAAAGGTAATAAAATATAAATAATGGATGGTCAGGCATAGCAGATTTAACATTGTAAAAATTTTCAATAATCAAAATTATTATTAATACGATAACATTAATAAAAAAGGCATTGTTTTGAAACAGATATTTAAATCAATGATGCTATGAAAAATTCCCAATACGCAAATATCTGGACTTTGGTTTTCCTTGAACTTGACCTCTCCTAGTGATAGTATCTCAAGTATTCCATAAAATAATATAACAAAATGTGATATTACTTTTATTTTACATTGTAAGAATATTTTATTTTAAGTATTGTAAATATCTTGACTGAGGGTGTGTGTAAATAAAAGGATATTTAATAAAATAAATTACTTATTTTTATTTTACAATTCCACAAAATATTACCTAGTTTTTAGTTTATATTATACAATCTTTACAATCTTAGATGACGTATATTAAATTATTCGTCTGCATCAAGGTAGGGTAATGTTTTAGTAACTATTGTTTTGCACGTAACATAACAGACTAGATATATCTAATATTTACACAAAATAATGGTAATCAAAATATATTTATATTAAACTAACTAGAAGGATACAAAAGATCCTGTCGAAGTGCATCCGCCATAGAGTAGGCTTTGGCGGATGTATTTGACACAACTTCACACATAATGAGATATCTACAAGCTGCCTAGGTGTTGACACGTTCATACCTCACAGAAACACAAGAACCTCGAGAGGGGTCACAGAATTCAACTTCAGAAACTAAGAATACTAAAACAGATTCTACCGTGTAGACTTAGGAATAAATTAAAAAATGACGACGCTCAAATTTATAAAATATGTAATATTTTCCCAATCCAACTAAAGACCAAATCACGGCTACTAGTAGAAAACTTTATTAACTATAATATATATTTAAAACAATATTAGCAAAAGCATGATAATAACTATATAGAAGAGTAACGTCTAAAAAAGCTATTGTCAAAAGAGCAAATAACTACTACGGAAAACGAACGACTAACTATCTCGTACCAAGCCTATTTAATTGCCTGCCTTAACCACTTAGGGATTCAATCACCGAAAAAAATATAAAAATTGTTGTCATAAAGTATTTCCAGAAATTGGAAGAATATTGAAATCGTGTTCTGGGAGCAACCTGTATATCCCTATGTGCCGCTTGTCAGCTTGCGGTGGGATTGCATTATATGATGCGGTATCTGGACCTGCTGGCGGCGTATTTGTTCAACTACCCGATAAATTTTAAAATTTTGTACAACATTAGAGGATTGTGCAATGTCCATACAAGCTCAATGGAGTTTCTCTTGCTCAAGTCACCTATGTATACCTATCTACTTATGATTGTAAGAAAATAAATAAATAAAAAATTAAGAATATACAGAAACCGTGTACACGAATAATATTGAAGCATCAAAAGCCACTCCAGTTTTTTAGTGTATTTAAAACTGGCGGTTAATCACATAAAGCAAAAAGTCAACACAATTTGAATATATATAAATAAATAAATATACTACGAAAATGCACACATCGCCATCTAGCCCCAAAGTAAGCGTAGCGTATTATGGGTACTAAAATGACTGATGAATATTTTTATGAATAATATAAATAAATACTTTTAAAATACATATAAACACCCAAACACTGAAAAACATTAATGCTCATCACGCAAACAGTTCTGGGAATCGAACCCACGACCTTGGACTCAGAAAGCAGGGTCGCTGCCCACTGCGCCACTCGGCCGTCAACAATATTATGCACCCACTATACTACACTAGGCATACATAGTGTGAGTACCAGCGCAATTTTATTTATTTTTAAATTGTTTATTCAACTTTTTTTTTTTTATTAGTTATTTTGTCACTAGGTGGCCATTGACTCTGTAAGAGCAGACTTCGGACTCCGAATGCGTGACCGGGTTTGCCTGGGTTTCGATTGAGTCTGAATTTAGTCTTTAGCCGTCCTTCCCGCCCATTACCAACCACTAACTCCTGGTTATTAGTATCTTGACCTCCGTGGCGTAGTGGGTGAATCTTAGAAGATACACGAAACAACTCCAACACGAAAAACCTTTCATATACCTTTCGCATCTTTGAAAACAAGCTCCGATAGCCCGCATATGTGCTGAATACAACGTAATATCACGATTATTACCTGGCATCGACATATTTCATAATTCTTACCCGGTATTTAAAAAAAAAGCTTATCGGTGAGCCCTCCCTTAAGATAGATATTACATACAAAACACCTATTCCTTCCTATCTTTATGATTATCTTTATTTTTGCTGTGTTTACATGTCATTCTTATTATTACTAATTTTTGTAAATGTCATGGTCACTTGTTATAGAAGTACATACAGGATGTTTGGTGCATCGTGTGCCAAATCGAATCTGATGATTGGAGGGGTCTTTGGCTATCTCTTCAGCCCTCGTAAAAAAATCTTGCTCAAACGGTTTTTTTTATACTGATTTTAAATTGTTTTTTTAAAAATTGTAAAAATTCTACATTTAAATTTTAATAAAAAATAAAGTTGTTAAGTATTAATTAATTTTCTTTTTAATCTTTAATTTGTAACGTTTTACGCTTCTTTTGAAACTAGAATTACACGCCAGCAACATCTAGTTTTTGTTTTACAGCCCCGCAAAGTTTTTTTTACGTAAAAAAATAAGCTTGAACGTCAACTTTCGGTTTTAATAAAAAAAAAACTAAAAGTGATCATGTTCTTCCAATTTTTTTAAAACATCTCTGGACTGTCCCCTTTCTAATGGTGTGCAATATGCCATGAAAAGTAATTAGTAACATCACTAATTTTCAAATTTTCTAAACTTGGTCGCAATTTTCTAATATTCAACAGGTGAAAGAAAAACAAGGGTTTGCGTAAATAAAACTCACAAGCAGGTAAAATTTTTAAATTTCGTAGGTTTTACTTGAAATAAAAATAATACATTGCATTTGAAACATTTATTTCATAATTTTTACAAATTCTGCTCAAATTGTTCACCCCTGTTTCGAATGCAGGCCCGACATCTTTGACGTATTGTTACAGTTGTAGTCCGAAGCCGTATTTCGTTCTTAATTGTACCGAAGGCCGCTTCTATGCGTTGTATTAGTACCTCCCTCGTTGGGACTTCTGTGGCGTATACTAGCTCTTTGGCACGTCCCCAGACATAAAAATCTAACGGAGTTAAGTCTGGGGAACGTGGAGGCCATGCAATAGGCCCATCGCGCCCAATCCACGAATTGGGGAACACATTATCGAGGTATTCCCTCACAGTTAAACGCCAATGCGCGGGACAGCCGTCATTTTGAAATACTATGGGCACATCTTCATTAAACACGGGCACCTCGGCCAATAATTCCGGCAGATCATTTTGCAGGAACTCTAAATAATTATCGCCATTTAAGTTATCAGGCAGGTAGTGCGGTCCAATTACCTTAGAAAATTTGAAAATTAGTGATGTTACTAATTACTTTTCATGGCATATTGCACACCATTAGAAAGGGGACAGTCCAGAGATGTTTTAAAAAAATTGGAAGAACATGATCACTTTTAGTTTTTTTTTTATTAAAACCGAAAGTTGACGTTCAAGCTTATTTTTTTACGTAAAAAAAACTTTGCGGGGCTGTAAAACAAAAACTAGATGTTGCTGGCGTGTAATTCTAGTTTCAAAAGAAGCGTAAAACGTTACAAATTAAAGATTAAAAAGAAAATTAATTAATACTTAACAACTTTATTTTTTATTAAAATTTAAATGTAGAATTTTTACAATTTTTAAAAAAACAATTTAAAATCAGTATAAAAAAAACCGTTTGAGCAAGATTTTTTTACGAGGGCTGAAGAGATAGCCAAAGACCCCTCCAATCATCAGATTCGATTTGGCACACGATGCACCAAACATCCGGTATAAGGGAATGTGTTAAATATTGTACAAGTTTGTTACTGTATATGGTAAATATGTATATTGTTAGTGTCCTTAATAAATAAATAAATAAAGATACTAGTAAATATTTATGATACCCTGGTTTAGAATTGAGGGCTTAGAAATGAGCTTTTGCCAATTCTCTCTTTTCTAGTGTTAGATTCACATATCACATTCCAATTGTCTTTCCTTTCCACCGCTTCGAAAGTTAAATCTTGGTTGCGGTGAGAAAATTAAAGTTGCAGGCAGAATTAAGTAGTAAAACTACTACTGGTTTAACAAAGCTGGTTTTAATAGACACATCAGTGTTGCTAGAATATTATATTTTTGAGATCATGTCATGCTTCTATTCGTTTTCTTTTTAGTTTTTCTAATCCTAAGATTGCCTGGCAGAGATCGCTACTGAGCGATAAGGCCGCCTTTTGTATCCTGCTTCATTCTTCATGTGTTTGTTCTTTTTTTTGTCTCGTTTTTCTAAGTGGTGTACAAATAAAGAGTAAGAATAAAAAATAAATGCTTCGTTTTGTTAAAAATTATGCAGACATAATTTTCGGTCCAAGGTCACGTTTGAGTTCATTTAGTTAAATGCGAGGTAAGAAAGGTAAATATAGAGACTATGAGAGAGCTATCCGTTGTAGCCAAAAATATCAATGAAAATAAATCTCTAAACTACAGTACATTCACTGTATATTTGGCGGGGCACTGGGTTCGATTCCCACAACTTATCTGTATATTATTTGTATTTATGCGTACATTCTTAAAAATATTCAACAGCAGTCTTAGTACCCATAACACAAGCTATGCTTACTTTGGGGCTAGATGGCGATTTATTTATTTTATAACTTTTCCGATATTTTACATAGTTCCGTATATTATATAAAAACAAGTTATAGGCAATGGACTGTAACTAAATTGAGAAGTGTAAAAAAGTGCTATTTTTTCTACTTTTAGACTAATCTTAATTTAGTAACAATAATGCTTAGAGATTATTCTACAGCAGTAGCAGCTTCCGTAAACAGTTATTTTGTTAGCACCCAATAGACAGTTCTTTCACTGTTTCTTTCTAAAACAAAATATAGCGTAAACATGCGTTGAAACAGTTCTTTGTGAATAGCCAAACGATAGTTTTTTCATTATTACTTTCTACAACAAAATAAACACAAATCTCAGCTGGCATAAACATGCGCGTAAATCCACGACACGTAATGCGCCACATTGGTGTACACGTCTGGAACACCCATTCTTGCACAGCCCGAGCCGAAGGACGTCAATCCACGCAGCTCCCAGCGGCCACCGGACCTGCATTGAAGTGGTCCCCCACTATCGCCCTGGAAATACAAAAGTAGGTCAAAAATCTATATATATATATATATATATATATATATATATATCTTTATATATATATTTCTTGTGTGCGTGTGTATGTCACTGAACTCCTCCTAAACGGCTGGACCGATTTGAATGAATCTTTTGGAATGCCTTTAGGGGACACCCTGGATTGGTTTAGATTCACAAATCAGCCCGACAGATGGCGCTGGGGTCCGCTAGTATATATATAAAAGGCAAAGTTAACTGACTGACTGATCTATTAACGCACAGCTCTAACCACTTGACGGATCGGGCTGAAGTTTTGCACACAGATAGTTGTTACAACGAAGGCTTCCGCTAAGAAAAGGATTTTTGAAAATTCCAACCCTAAGAGCGTTAAATAAGGGATGAAAGTTTGTATAAGATCCCTCATTTATCAATTTATTTTTCAAGTTACATTTATGAAACTTTCATTTTAGGTGCTCGATTACAAAAATAAGTATGTTTCACAAATTTAAAAAATTCCAACTACAAAGGCATCAAATAGGGGATGAAAATTTATAGGAAAGTTTCTGATTTTTAAGTACTTTTTTTTCATATTTTTCTTTTAGCAGCAAGACATTTTTTTTAAACCATTGTAGTTAAATTTACCAAATCAAAAATTGAACTTAACGTGAGTGAAGCCGCGGGCAAAAGAATTATATTATATTAGAATATAGAACCTATATTAGAATCGCTATGATTAGAATGAAACGAAAATGCGTTACGATAATAATAATAAAGTACATAAATTTTAAACTCAGTTACTACATACAGTAAATTTTAATAAAAAAAAATCTTTAACTATGTCTAAAACATGCAATGTCTTATTTTTCAGATTAATATTCTATGTTTTGTTTGTTTAGTTGTACTATTATTTTATTTTCTGATGATAATCTAGGTCTCATTGATTTTATTAAACGGCCGATTGGCGCAGTAGCGACCCTGCTTTCTGAGTAAAGGCTTTGGGTTCGATTTCCACCATTGGAAAATGTTTTTGCGATGAACATGCAAATTTTTAGTGTCTGGTTTATCTGTATATTATAGGTATTTATGCATATTATTCTTTAAAATATTCATCAGTAATCTTAGTACCCACAAGTTACGTTTATTTTGGGGCTAGATGTTTGTATTGTCGTATGGTATTTATTTATTTTATTAATCGTAAGTCGTAAGTGGCAATAAGCGTAAGCGTACGCTCAATATTTCGTCATCCTGAAAAAAAGAAACATTTCTTCGTCGCTTTGTACATATTCTAGCTGTCTCAAACGGGATATCACTTTCGGTTACACTTAGTATTACGTAGCCGTTTATCATCCATCACTTTTATTTGTACAATCAAATACTGAGTAACGTTTAATTGACATTTACTATTCGATTCTTTTACCGTGACACCTTGATCTATTGAATCTAAAGGCCAACGCCCATTTGTCAACACCGCAAGTACCGCACGCACCAAATATTCTATTTTCGTTTCACATTTTATTGGATAGAAGCACTTTGCGGAATTCTTTTATATACAATGAAAGTTAAGCTTAATTAGCTATGCTACTGTACTGATGACATTACAATGAATACTTAATTGTTGAGTCTCTTAACATTATTCATCACCTGAGTATGCTCTGGTGTGGGTGCGTAGAGATTACAACGCCGAAGGTCTGTTTGGTTTGGAGTATGAAAATCGAAGAAATTTTAAATTACATTAAACCGATTCTCCTGCTTTTGTTGGAGCATAGCAAATTAAGCTAAATTTGCAATGTCGTATATTTTTCAAGACTACACGCGAGGTACAAATTTTTGATTTAATACACAGATCCTTAATAATCTTAAGAGCAATGACATAAAGTGTAAATTTTGAGTCACAAATTAAAGTTAAGAGTATATAAAAATGTAGGAAAGACAATTACGACCATGTCTAATTGAATCACATTTTGGTCTGGCCTCCAGAACCAAGCTTACACTTTTTTATTTATTATGAACTGGCGGTTGTGCGACTTCTACTCTTGATTCGTTTACTAAAATTTCCGGTACATATTTATCCTTATAGTGTTAGGTATCTGATGCTTTATAATCCCGCGCGACATCGTCCTCTTATGAGTCAACCTTAAAAGATATACATATGCTGTCGTGGACTTTTTTTTGAACTTTTGAAGGGAAATAACTTCGTCTTACATTATATTATCGAAAGTTTAACCGTTTAAGCAGCGCACGCAGTGAAAACTCTCAAAAGAAAAAAAATACGCCCGATTTTTAAACATTCTTACTTCGGTGCGGTCTGGATGGTGCAGGTAAGTATGTATTCATCTTAAAATAATATACTTCAATAATTTAAATGTAGTCGGTTGTTTATCCTAATATTACAAGTATGATTACAGATAAGATAATATATTGATTTGTTTAATTATTTCATTTTAAATATCTTAATTCGAAAGTTACAGATGTGGCAATCAATGTTTTTTAGATATCTGTCGATATAAACATTTCTAGGAAAACGATCGCGTAAGAATCAAAATTATATTATACTGCTTTTATTTCATAATGTATCTTTAACTTTTGATTGTTTAAGTAACTGAAAGAGTAAATACAACATAGCTTCTTCTTTTGGGTTGAGGCGAAATTTCCTGCACAAACACACAACACTACACAAACTGAAAGATCCTTTATAAAAAGTACCCTAAAGACAAGCTGCAGAGGAAGAGTTCTTAAAATGTCTGCTTTCCTTAGATACATTTTGCGCGACTGGTAGAATCTATCCCACAGATAGCACACGACCCCGATGTAAATTTTCGAGTTTTTTTTGTATACAAAATATTTTCATTAGATGAACTTGTAACTATTAAAGTAATTAAATTAACTATGAACCTAAAACAGTGAGGTAAACACCTCACTTTAATATTAAGTTATTAGAGTACAAAATATTGTCATTAGATGAACTTGTAACTATTAAAGTAATTAAATTAACTATGAACCTAAAA
Source organism: Pararge aegeria (assembly GCF_905163445.1). Lineage (NCBI taxonomy): Eukaryota > Metazoa > Arthropoda > Insecta > Lepidoptera > Nymphalidae > Pararge > Pararge aegeria. The sequence goes on from NC_053189.1 coordinate 17,332,222, forward strand.
CAGTGAGGTAAACACCTCACTTTAATATTAAGTTTTCAGTTGTGAAAGCACATATTAATTGCGTTAGTTTAACGTTGAACCAAGTCGGTAACTGGATGTATGTATGACTGTACGGTTTTTTTTCTATATCTTTTCACTGTGAGAATTTTCACAAAATTATAATCAGGGTCTTAGAGATATCCAAGACCCTGATTATAATTTTGAACTGGAATAGTCTGTATGTTACATCAAATCACCAACACGCATTTTTATGCGCCTGTGTTTTTACTCTGATAGTAATATTAGATTTTAATTTTATACCGTCTTTATTTTTTCGTATTTCGTTCTCAATTTATTTATTTTTGTTACAATTGCAATTTTTTAATTTTAGATTTGTAATACCGTCTGATATAATTCTACTGTATTTCAATGTGTTGTGTGTGCCTGTCATATAAATTGTTAAATTTCCTCCGAATTTCGTATAGCTTCATTTAAGGAATAAACCTAAAATATAGATTATTATTATATTAAACTTACCACACATGCGCCAGTACTGCCATCCGTACTCCCAGCACACAAATGCCCATCATTTAGTGGAAGCGTTAACGAATATCTATCCCTGCAAAGTTGCAAAGGTAGTACTGGTACTTCCGCTTCTAATAACACATCTGTTAAAGTCCCATTCGTCTGCTCCCTTCCCCATCCTGTTGCATAACACTCATCTTTGAAATCTATACTGTTATTATCTTCTATAAAAGGATCTATCTCTTCACCAAACATTAGCTTTTTATCACTTCTTTTATTACTTTCTATTTGTTTGTCTCTAGAAAATTTAGTTTTGATAAGTTTAACTACGCTATCCAACGAAGCACTATCGTATACAGCATCTCCATTTTTCTTTTCACTATCTTCCCTACTTGACTCTTCATCGTTTTTTCTTTCTGTCGGTCTGTTAACAGTTGACACTCTAACATTATATCTTGTGTTCTTATGTTTCTTATTTCCCATTCCTGAGAATACAGTTTGGGTTAAATTATTAAGCTTTTCCAAATATTTTGTTGCGCTATTTGGGTTGGGTCTGGGTGGCCTTGGTTTCCTTTTTATTTCGCTTTCTGGTTTCATATAGAATGAAGTGCTTCTCTCTGTATTGTGAATGATGGGTGGTTCATAAGGAGGTAAGCAGATAGCACGGATACGGCTACCGGCACTGAAATCAGCAGCTTTTATCATCTTCATCAGAGCTGTAATATTCAAAGGATCAGTATTCATAATCTATGTATTGAAATATGCGTACTACAACACAGTAGAAGATGTTTATTGCAATACAGTGGACGCACACACTACACATAACGTAAATAATTTTTGGCAATTGTCAAGTTTGCACATGTTTGCACATTTGGTTTAATGAATTAATGAATACACTTTTATAGTGCACCACATAAACATGAAGGGAAAATGTTAATAAAAATGTAGGTCTCTCTCACATAGCGATCTATCGCAGGCAACCAATGACGTAAAACACAGCTCAAGAAGGTGGTGCAGATAAATATACTTATCTCCTTATATACCTATATATAGATACTGATAATTAATAAATACCTAAACAAAAATTAATCTTATATTTAGAGCAATATTTTGCGCTAGACCTCTTTTGCTGCGACTTTCTTTTGATAGCTTGTTGCTGGAGGACGTAAATGTTATTGATCGAGCTATTGAACGAACATCATGATCATGTAGAGGATAGAAGACTGGTTTAAGTTTGTTGAGAACAAGATGTTGAACCAACTTAGTTAGTAAATAATAAGTTGTACGATAATCACCTATATCATGCTGATAATTATGGAAGCGATGATGAAGGACAATCCTCTCTATGGGCACATAAGCCCCGCGCTGTTCAGCTCGATCCCACTCGCCCAGAACTGCTGTCCATAGAGCCGGAACAGGCAAGTTGAACAGCTCACTGAAATGTAACATTTTCGTTTATTAAAATGCTTAGTATTTCAAATTGAGTGTCTAACAACATATTGTTTTAATAAATCCACGTAGTTTTTCTTAATCTTGACGATTCAGTAAAATTTTTTTGTCAGAAAAAAAAAATTGAGTACTTTTAACCGCTTCTCTTTTGAGTATCCCGTGATTTGCCAATTATGGCTACACGCCAACTGAAGATTATACTTAGGTATATAGAGTCAGCAGAAAAACTAATAGAATTAAAAAAATATAATAATAAGAAAAGCTTTGACTTTACTTGTGTATGCAATGTGCAGTCGTCAAAAGCCATTGAGGGTGGACGAGCACTCCACCGCACCAATGACCGATCAGTCCATAGTTGGGGTGGAGCAGCTGAAGAGATACCTGGAACATGGGAATAGAGTAGATTATATTCAGATTCTCAGTTGGTCCAGTAAATTTAATCTTTGAAATATTTCATGTGTACATCCTACTATCCTACAATTTTTTTTTTTTTTAAATATAAATACAAGTGCTTGACTGCAATCGCACCTGATAGTAAGTGATGCAGCCTAAGATGGAGCGCGCTTGCCTAGAAGATGCCTATTCACTCTTGATTTAAAGGTACCCAGATTATATCTGTATCTGCGAAGACGGAAGATGGGAGGGCATTCCAGGCCTTTGCGGTGCGCATCAGAAAGGAAGAAGCAAAACGCTTCGTACGTGTTGATGATATTTCAACAACGTAACTGTGCATATACTTTCGGTACCTGGCAGTTCGATGGTAGAAAGGAGATGGTTTAACCAAATCGAATAGCTCCTTAGCACACTCTTAATATTATAAATGTGAAAGTGTGGATGTTTGTTACTCAATCACGTCACAAGGATTGAACTGATTTGGCTGAAATTTGTTACAGAGATAGATTGTTATCTGGAATAGCTTATAGGCTACTTTTTGTCCCGGGAAATAAGAGAGTTCCCGCGAGAATAAAAAACCTTAATCCACGCGAACTTAGTCGTGGGTAGTCGCTAGTAATGTTATAAAAGACTACAGACGGAGGCCATACCGAGGCCCGACGAAGCCATCTATATACAGTACACAGAGTAACCGTGCAGTGAATGCTGAGTTTAAAAAGGACTTGACGCAATAGCAAGGGATCTACGATTATAATATAACCTCTGTACACCGTCGTGACATCGTGCTGCGCTGTCGGCATTAACGACGAGATCAAAGGTGCAAAGCTACCTACGTCTTTTAAAACTTTTCAGTGTGTTATAATACACACACAATACACACAAACACACACAAACACACACAGACACACTTACACATACATGCACGTTCACATAACATACTCGTACTCCAACTGCATGTTTATTTGCATGTAAGAAAAAAAAATGTATTATATAAAAAAATATAATTTACGACATTTTATCTTTTGATTAACTACGTTCTAAGATGTAATGAAATTATAAAAACTTTTGTGATTTACTCAAACAACCTTACGTTTACTAAAAATCCTACAAAACCCTGCACTCATTAATCACGAGGTTTTACGATCCCTTCAGTTTTATAGCATAATTTACGTGATTTACAATACAGTACCTTCAAATAAATAATAAAATTAATTGCAAAATTACACAATTAGGCCCTAAAAATAAAAGTATAAGTGAAAGTTTTATCTCCAGACATGGGTACTGACAAAGTGCAATTCGAATCAGTTATTCGATTAACTCTCGGCCTTTTTCATCGTTTTCGTATATTACCGATAATCATCCTTTTCTCTCGTAGAACAGAGTTTTAAATAGTGGAATTTTGACTATGAGAAGGTAACACTAGCTTCAGTAGAATTATATGAACTAACCTGCCACGGCCAGGCACCCCTTTTCGACTCCCGTCCCTTTATAATGCGAAGTTGTCCCACCGATCTCTCACGGGGCTGCCTCGTGTGTCTCCGTAATGGAACTCCACATTCTATAACAAGAAATTATATAAATTGATTTCAAGTAGCTTATGGCAAACCAAAACCATATGTGCAATAATTACTCAAATATACTGTATACTCATTGAGAGTCAACGCGCAAGCAAATTCTTGCCGACCTATCGCAGGCGTCGCAGAACCCGGACTCCTCCATACCACGAAGAGGAGGCTTAAAAGAGTGTCATGCCGATTCTCGTGACGGCATACGATTTGTTTTCACTTCCGAGTTTTCCAAAAGTTACTTGTTTTAAACCAAAAAGTGTAATGTCATAAGAGACATCTTACAGCACTGACGTAATGTTCCCTGTTTATCGATTTTGCTATAAGACATACTTTTGCGAGTGTGCTCAGGAAAATAACAATCTTTTCCCTCCGGCACCATTCTACCACAGCAAAGGATCTATCTCTTCACCAGTATACGTAGACTGCTAATGTTTATAACGCTCTTCCGACATCGGTGTTAACAATAGAAAAAAAGTATTTAATAAATTGAAAGTTTTATTATAACGTATTATCTAGTTACCTATCTCATTATCGGATAACCAAGATTTACTCAACATTAACATTTTTGTATTGAATCACCAAAATTAGCCCGCTGACTTTAACATTGTAAGACTTGTAAGAGTATACTGTCAAACCTTTTTTTGAAGAACTATAATGTTTACTATAGCTAACTTATGGGTGTCGGTTTTACGTGACGGTGTGCGTGCGCATCGTTAAAAATTTAGCCGCAGCATTGTTCCCTAACGCGCCAAAAGAAGTATAACTTCAAAAAATTATTAAAAAAATAACCCGACCGAAGTTACCAAATTTGGCTCGCTTTTAGATTTATTTTTATGTTCGTTCCCATTCAATTTCTGTTTGCCACTGCGATAATAAATAGGAAGAATAAACACATGTTAATCACTGTGATATAACTTACACCTTAATCAGTCACAATTACTATAAATAGTATTCATCGTATTACTTACGGAACCGGGCATACACGCAAAGTCACGCTCTGCGGTTGTTATGTTGTATTAATGGCCTCCGTTTAGTATAATTTATTTCCTAATCCACAAATTTTTACGTTTAATAATGAAATATTAAATCGTAGCCAAACCTATACACGACCAGACTTTCAAGAAAGACATTTCCAGGAAATTTCCGGTTTGGATGATATTCTTTAACTGATTTCCAAAAAGCGGATGTTATTAATTAATCGCAAATATATAACATATTCGCATAAGCATATAAATTACTTTTTATACATACTACGGTACCTATACGCGGATGCAGCTGTGGGTACAACTAGTGAGTATTAATGTAACGGAAAAATTATATCAAACACAGAGAAAGTCGTAAGGCATTACTTAGCTAATAAAGTATATAAACTAAACTACATTATATGATGCAGGACTTTAAACTCAGGGCATCTATACACATTTCCGAAAATCAATTAAAAACTTGACTAAGCATCTATGTCTGGCACATTGTCTACGGAAATTTTATGGCCAAGCTAAGTGAGGCCTGAGTTTTTACTTTTTCGATATCTTTATTTGTATGTCTGTCAATCTGTCGAATACCTCCCAGGCGCAACGGTTTTATTAGTATTATGGACGGACGGATGACATCAAGCGAGTCGCAGTAAGCCGCTGCACCCTATATAGCTATATTAATTAGTCTATGTAATTTGATGTAATAGGTATAACTATATCAAGGTACCATTTAAAAGTCCTTTTTTATATATATCTTTTTCGCTTTAGAATACTGTTTTTACGAGCTATTTGTGAACTCGCTATCCTTACATAAACTGTTTCGTTTCTAAGGATGGCGTAGTGTATAAGTTTTGTGGTAAACTATTATTTTGGTCAATATAAGGAAAAAAAATCCAAGCGGCACCATACCACGCACCACCTATGTCCAGCAGTGAACGTAAATTCTTTGGCATGACGATGATTCGTATTATGAATAAAGTTATGAAAACGACTGTACGTTTTGACTCGATTATGTGTGAAGTTACCCTAACACGCTAAGCTTCCCGTGTTCGCGTTATACACACGGGAAGTAACGCCGTGTGGTGACGTCAAAACTAATATGTCGCTGTCATCGGATAGGTTTCACTTTCTTCGCGAAATATTTACTAATGCCGGTAAGGCTACTGGCAGTTTGAATTTAGTTACTTGTTTAGCTTTTATAAATTATATTTTTCATGATATAAGAACCTAGTTTGGTTTCCTCTCGTGGGGACGGAGTTAAATCTCGGTTCGCACGCACCTCTAAACTTTACGACTAATGCTTGTTTTACATATCACGTTGATGGAATATATACTGCCTTCCGAACCGGTGGTAGAGTCACTAAAACCAGACTGACTTGACGTTTCAAAAGTGCTTATAAACTGGGCCTACTTAAAATAAATTCATTTTGAATTTGATTACACACACCGCCATCTTGCCCCAAAGTAAGCGCAGCTTGTGTTATGGGTACTAAGATAACTGATGAATATTTTTATGAATAATATGTCCATAAATATTTAGGTATATTATACAGATAAATATCCATACACTGCAAAACATTCATGTTCATATGTGTCAAATACTTTCCAGTGAAAAGAAACCCACGGTCTGGACTCAGAAAGCATGGTCGCTGCCCTCTGCGCCAGTCGCCGTACAAAAGACCTATCCAGCAGACTTCAATCGTTTTAAGTGATGACGAATTACTTGTTTATAAGAACTTTTAAGACGTCAGTTCTGACGGCAAAGGAGCAATGCTGTCGCCATGTTCTTTTTTTTTTTTATTTGGTTTACCAACAGTTTTACATTTCAAAAAAACCATTTAAACTAGCATATACTGTTTGAAGACAAAATGTAAATCTACTTACAGGTAAATACCGCATGCAATAAATAGCGTTAAACTAGCTTACAACTACACAAACAAGATGAAAGTGTATAAGGGTAGGAAGGAAAAAAAAAATTAAATTATTATACTTTGCTTAAAGCTAATTCCATTGATCTCCGGAATTCGGCCAGAGAACCACAATGTATGGTTCTGTAATGTGTTAAGAGGGTTTTAATAGGGTACCTCGGATATTTCATGGGAACTTTGTAACTAAAGCTCTGTAATAGAGAAGAACAATGAATTTTATTATGAAGAATCTTGAATAAAAAAACGAGATCTAGTTTACTTCTACGTATATCCAATGATTCCATATTAAAAAACTTTAGACGATCTTTGTAACTTTTCAGTCTTCGGGCCTTGCCAGTCCCAAAAGTAACATGCCAAAGAAAGCGCTTTTGAACCCGCTCAATCCTAAGCATATGCGTCGAATAATGTGGTCGCCAAACGGTACTGCAATACTCCAAGATACTAAGTACTAGTGATTTATACAACAATATTTTTGTATTGGTTAAAACAACTTAACACTTGAGCCTCAGAATTATGGACACAGGGCAACTCTGCAGGATGTGCTCCTAGCATACCCGGCTAATATGATCATGTATCTGAATTTAGACTAAAGCTTAAGTGGCTCCCTATTCGTCGTCGCCGGGATCTGCACGTTCTGTCGCTTCTGTACTGTGTGTTATTTAACCCAAAAACTCCCTCTTACCTAATGGAGAAATTTAATCTTCTTGGAGTGCAGTCAGATTTACGTTCTTGTCGTACGCTGACTTTGAGTATGCCGTTTCATAAAACTAAGTTTTATAAGCATTCATTCATTGTTCAAGCTACTGAATGCACTCCCAATAAGCATACGACAGCCAAGGTCACTAGACATATTCAAAAATGCCGTTAAAGCCCATTATCTTGAGCAATAAAGACGACAGTGATTAACTCTTACTCATATTTAAGTATGTTTTAGTATATATTAGTTTATTATTTTTAATTTTTATTATTATTAGTATTTTATGTTTGTAATCTTGATAAGTATTAGTGTGTAATTGTTCGTAAGTATGTATATAATAATAATACACCCCACCAATCGGTTTACCTTGGTTTTCCTAATCCTAAGGTTGCCTGGAAGAGATCGCTACTAAGCAATAAGGCCGCCCTTTGTATCCTACTTTATAAGTTTATTTTTTTTGTGTCCATTGTTTTTTTTCCTAAGTGTTACCCGTTTATAGGTAAGACTTCCACTCACTTATGGGTAGACTGTCTGCTTGCTTCCATTATTATTAAGTGTAAAAAAATTAAGCAGTGATAGCCTGTGTGTGGGACTTCACTTTCGGGGGGACGAGTTCGAATCCCAGTACGCACCTCTAACTTTTCTAGGTTATCTTCGTTTTAATTAATTAAAATATCACTTGCTTCAACGGTGAAGGAAAACATCTTGAGGAAACCTGTATGCCTGAGAGTTCTCCATAATGTTTTCAAAGGTGTGAAGTCCACCAATTCGCACTGGGCCAGCGTTGTGGAATACGGCCTTAACCCCTTCTCACTGTGGGAGGAGACCCGTGCCCTGTAGTGGGCCTGTAATGGGTCTATATGATGATGATGATGATGATAAAAAAAAAATTTAAAAATGTGGTTTAAGAATGCTCCAACATTTCGCGCGCTCTCGTTTTTTAATAATATGATTGCTCACCACCAACAAATTGACATATTTAATATAAGTTTAGCTAAGCTCCTAAATTATATTCAGACAAATGAACTAATAGTTTTGTAATGTACATCTGTAACTGACTTAGTATACGTTTTGGCTAGCTGTAAGTATACTAAGGATATTCATAAATAAATAAATAAATAAGCAAAAAGTAAGTCCGTAGTTTTAGTACACCTCGTTATACGGTAATTGGGTAATTGCGAGGCATGAATAATTTATGACGCGTTACGTCATCAGCGTAACGAGTGTCACTGTGGCATAATGCGCGTGCGCAGCGCCATACTTGATGTTTGCCTTTGTTTTACGCATATGCTAAGACGTGCCACTAAGTTGTATCTATGTATATGTTAGCTACATTTTAATGTCGTGTAATATGCCAGAGATGGCAGCACTTGGGGAATCACATGTTGCTGTTGTTTTAGTATTAAAATAAAAGTTAGCTCTTGACAGCAATCTCTATTAGTGGTAAGCAGTGGCGTGCACCGGGTTTCTTACCAGGGTATGCATACACTAGGAAAATTCCATAAAACGTCACAAATTCTCCTTCTATACGAGTTATATATCAATGTTTATCAATGTTAGGGTATGCAGTGCTTTTGTGCTTGTATGGAGTGCACGCCACTGGTGGTAAGTGACAATGCAGCCTAAGATGGTAACGGGCTAATGTGTTAGGGGACATAGCAGCTATACTCCTAATCGATTTCTAAGCGGCATTGTACCGGTACGCTAAGTCACCAGGCGGCTCGACCTTGGCTGTTTGGAAATAGTGTGAAGGGTTAGGTCACTTCGGCGACATATGTTTAGTGACCGTTTCCGTTTCACACGAGAATCGTCTTGAATTTAGAAAGTTAGTCTCGTATTTTTTAGTTATAATTTCTACAGTATTTCTGTTAACTAACGACTTAACTAACTGACAGCCTTAACCGAGAGCATGTTTTTAGTAATATTTAAATTTGTATACTTTAATACTTTTTTGCTATTTAAACAGATGTCCTTGTATAAGAAATATTTATTTAATTCTACCTACATTCCCTACATCAATAATGCTGAATAAGTCCGATAGGAATTAAAATAATAAAATATGACAGGTATCTAAGACAAAACCAGCATTGTCATGTGTTGATTTTGCAAACGCAGTTGCTGAGCGTTTTCAAGAGTACTCTGCGCCGTGGTACTTCGAATAGTCTGTAGCTATATTAGCAACGTGCAGTGGCATGCACTTCATATATGCACAAAGGCACTGCCTACAAAAAAAGTTATAAAACTCGTTGCGATGTAGGATTTTGTAGTGGAATAATAAAAACGTAAAGAGAAAAAAGTAAAAAAAATTCAATAATAGTTTGACGATAATAAATCATTTGTTTTTGTAATTCTTTTCTACATAAACATAATAATTAGTCAATAATGTACCTACTATATAATGATTTAACAATTAATCAGTTCTAATAATTTATAATTATAGATATTTCGACGGCCGATTGGCGCAGTGGGCAAGGCTTGCCTGCTATATGAGTCCAAGGCCGTCGGTTCGATTTCCACAACTGGAAAATGTTTGTGTGATGAACATGAATGTTTTTCAGGTTCTGGGTGTTTATCTGTATCCTAAAAGTACCCATTACACAAGCTACGCTTATTTTGGGACTAGATGGCGATGTGTGCATTGTCGTAGTATATTTATTATATTTATTTTAATATGTATTATAGAAATCGCAGTTTAAAAAATGCATATTATTTACTAAATAAACTTTTTGACTGCTCAACATTAACCTTACTGCTATGACAGAAAGTTGGTGACGCGAAATTACAAGATTATAACCATCCAAAAAAGTAATCGACGCATATTATAAATATGAATATATTAAACAATGTATTTTTGACTATAAGAGACTACATGTACACAGGCCGCTATACTAAATGCGTAGCTAGCGCAATACGTTACGAGCATGTCGAGGGCATCCGTGACGCGAGTTTTTCCCGCAACAAAAACGGTCCAATTTTCACTTCGAAAAAAATATAACTACAAGACCGTAGCGTATAGTATTCCATAATAAAACCCAGTTGGTGTAGTTGTCATGATGACGCAATCTAAGTTAGAACACTCCAATGTAAAACAATCGAAAAAAGAGAAGACCCCATAATACCCCGATAGTTAATGGTGTTTGACCACGGTGTCACGATTTATGGTTTTTGTCGAAGAAAGTTTAGCGCAATAATAGCTTTTACAAAAAAGTAGAAATGACAAAAAGGTAAAGTGCCTTGTTTTTATATTCTTATGCAGTTTCTCTGTTTGTTGGTATCTAAGGTTACCGCGTATTTGACCCGAGCCCTTATTCAGTACTACCTGTTCATCCGCGTTTTGTTCGTTTTTTCTTAATTCCATGGGATCCGCTACCCGGGCTACAATGCTTTTTCTATTAAAAATTCGCCAAAATGTAAAACCGTACCAAAGGGTACAAAGCAATATATTAAAATAGTGTTATGACAACAAAAAGCTGGTGAAAATGCTTGCTGCAAAAAGTTGCAAATAAGTCCTTAATCTGATTCAGAATTAGCGGTAATCCGGAACCGGATGTAATAGTTCACGTTTACGCTGATTACAGTTTCGGCTGTAATAATAAAGTTACGTAATTTTGACCGCGAAATGATAAGTTAACCAGATCATTTGCAGTGACGAATGATAATGGCTTGCACTCATTGTAAGCGGTTACAAATCTACTTAAAAAGTGTCGGAATAATGAACTAAGTTGTAATAACTTAGTTCATTAATCCGACACTTTTTTGGTCGTGGTTTATATTAGCAGTATAGTAGAATATGGTTTTTTATAGGATATTTATACGTATGGTTTAGTCGTATACGGACAAAGAAGCGGGGAACCGCTAGTATATCAATGAAAAGCTTTTAAAAATATCTATTTTGTGGTATTACGGTAATTTCTTGACAAATTCTAAGTATAATTACGGCCACCGTGATTGCATAAGGCAAAGAATGGTGCAGTGAAAGTAAACATTACCGTTGATGGGAGGCTGATGAGGTGATAATGCTTTGAATCTTGCCGACTAACTGTCGAGGAAGTCTATACCTTTGGAAAAAAGTATACTAAGGATGGCGTGAAGCGGTAATAGCCTATTGGTTAGGACTTCGGCTTTACTTTCGGAGGCCGAGTTCGAATCCCAAAATCTCTAACTTTTCTCAGTTATGTGTGTTTCAAGTAATTAAAGTATAAATTGCTTCAACGGTCAAGGAAAACATCGCGAGGAAACCTGCATGCCTGAGAGTTCTCCATAATGTTCTCGATGGCGTGGAAAGTCCACCAATCCGCCTTGAGCTAGCGTGGTGGACTACGGCTTAAACCATTTTCATTTTGGGAGGAGATCCGTGCCTTGGCTGGTAAAGAGTTGATATATATTTGAAATTATAAATAAATAAATACATATACTACGACAATATCGACATCTAGCCTCAAAGTAATCGTAGCTTGTGTTATGGGTGCTAAGATGAGTGTTCAATACTTTATTAATAACTTACATAAATACTTATAAAATACACATTAGCGCCCGGACACTGAAAAACATTCATGGTCATAGACATTTTCAAGTTGTGTGGGAATCGAATCCACGGCCTTGGACTCAGAAAGCTGCGTCGCTGCCTACTGCGCCAATCGGCAGTCAAAATTGAATACTTAGTTGATAAAGTAACAGGACAAATTAAATAACATGATAGTAATTACAGTAAATTGTTTACTTTATTTACTATCTTACATTTCGTATTTACGACCTAAGAAAATAACTATATCTACTTTTCAATTAATTGACGAAACGAAATGAGATTTTATTTTCCTCGGGTGAAATTGCAGTTTGAATTTCTGAATATCAGACCGTCTTTCACCAAGCTTGTAGGTTACAAAAATAACCAAAAACATTATAATGATTGTTCTTTACAGGGCCGTCTTCTGCACGTAAGCTTTTCGCTTGTGTATGTCAAACTTACATAATATAAAGCGTAGGTATGATTGAATACCCTGATAAATAATTATTAAAATAAATAACCAAAACTACGACAATACACACCTCGTCAATCACGGAACAAATTCTGGACATAGATCTTTTGTAAGGAGTTTCGAATTCCATATTACTTACTTTCAGAGCATTATGTCATATGGAATTTTACTTTGGGGTAATGCTGCTGATATTGGCACTATTTTCGTGCTGCAGAAGAGGGCTCTTCGTGCGATCTATAAAATGGGTCCGAAAGAGTCATAGAGAGAAAAATTTAAAAATGTTAAGATAATGACAGATTTAACAAATAAATATTGAAAATTTTAATGTATGTTCACAAAAATATATTTAAATTTAAGATTTCTTTAATAGTTTTATGTCAATGTGAGATGGTGATAACAAAAAATAAAAACAGCCGGCTAAGTTTGTTGTTGGCTTCTTCTTAGACCAGGGGCGTTTGGAACCCTCGTAGCTTTAGTTTTAAGTAGAATAATTTAGTTATCGCCATCAACTAACTTCTATGTCATATTTCACATGTAATGTACGCATCAAAAGTGCCATCTATCCGTCAGCCTATTTGAATAAAGAAATATTTGACTTTGAGATAATCCTGGACCGCCTGGCCGATCTTTCCATCTCGTTGGTGGCCGTCCAACGCTGCTTTTACACCGGCCGGTTTGCCATTCCAGCACCTTGAGGCTCCAACATCCATCGGTTTTCCGAGCAATATGCCCTGCCCATTACAACTTTAGCTACGCCACTCGTTGTGCTACGAGTATGTCGGTAACTCTAGTTCTTTTACTGATCTCCTCGTTTCGGATTTTGGTGGTGGTGGTGGCTGAATTTTATCACCATCACCCGCTGGTGATGGTGATAAAATCAGTCAGAAGTCGCTCGGCGGAGCGACTTCCCTTCTTATGCGGCCCATAGTAAGCGGCCACGTTTCAGATCCTTAAGTCAGTGATACTTGAACTGACTATTCTATAAGTATTAATATTATATGCCAAGTCTATATCCGAAATCAAGACTACTCAACATTCTCAGGTTTAAATGAAAATATAGAATAACACCAATTTGAAATTGTCCATTTGTCTGCATTAATTTCGATTGCTCAACGAATTCCGTCTTGACGGATAAACGGACAGACGGATTGGACGGCCAATTAAGATGTCGCCGATAACAATTACTTATAACTGATTGACGCATCGATAAATCATTTTCGGTGGTATTGAGAATTGCCGATGCGGTTGTATATTTTTTTCCTTATTAATTACCATTTATTATTTTTCAATCTTGGTTGCTAACTATGGGCGTCATAAAAAGGCTTAGAGTCACTCAGCGGGCGATGGAGAGAGCTATGCTGTGAGTATCTCTACGTGATCAAATCAGAAATGTGGAGAACCGTAGAAGAACCGACATAGCTCAACGAGTCGCGAAGCTGAAGTTGCAATGGGCGGGGCACATAGTTCGGAGAAGGTATGGACGTTGGGGTCTCAAGGTGCTGGAATGGCAGCCCCGCACTGGTAAGCGCAGCGTTGGTCGACCGCGAAGAGGTGTACGGACGACATTTTAATTACTTAAAAAAAAAAATAACATAATCCTATCAAGAACATAATTTATTTAAATTTGAGAGCCAAGTTATAAAGAGAAAAAATAATTTAGATCTAAACGGGTGCCAAGTTCTGTAGATAATCCTGATTTATTGATAAGAACATAACACATTCTTAAAAATTTTAATTCAAAACCTAATATTTTGTTCTCTCTGCTACAACAATGTTTTTCCTTTTTTGATATAGGTTTTCGTCATATAACTTGGCTATTTATTTAAACGCCATATGTACCGAGGTTGACGACTGAAATTAATTTAAATTTAAGTCTGGTCTGGTTTTGGGGCTTTGGCCGTGGCTAGTTTCCACCCTACCGACAAAGACGTGCCGCTAAGCGATTTAGCGTTCCAGTACTATGTTGCGCAGAAACCGATTAGGTGTATGGGTCAAATATAACTGCCATACTTTTCAACAGGTTACTACCATCTTAGACTGTACCAGCTTACCACCAGGTGTGATTGCAGTAAAGGCCTTACTTGAATGAATGAATGAATATACTTTTATTGCACACCACAAAAAATACATAAAAAAGAAAAGTATAACGAAACAGCGTATACAATTCAGCGCCATAGCGGTGATAGCGCAGCGGGTAGGAGATCGACTTCGCTTTCGGGTGGCCGAGTTCGAATCCCAGCACGCACCTTTAACTTTTCTAAGCTACGTTTTAACTAATTAAAAATATTCGCTTCAACGGTGAAGGAAAACATCTTGAGGAAACCTGCATGCTTGAGAGTTCTAATTAACGTTCTGAAAGGTATGTGGAGTCCACCAATCCGCACTGGGCCATCGTGTTTGACTACGGCCTTAACCCCTTCTCATTGTGGGAGCAGACCCGTGCCCTGTAGTGAGGCTGGTGATGGGTCGAATATGATGATGATGATCGCTTCATAGCAACCAATGGGGAACAAAACACATACACAAAACAAGTAGCTTGTATAATAATTAAAAAAAAAAAAATTGTGTGTACTTATGTACACGCGTTAGAAGTTATACTACTTTGGCGTAACAAGATAAAAATCTTTTCAAAAATGTTATCTTTCGCTTTATTCTACGTTTGTATAAAAAACGATACACTAACAATAGAAAAAGGTATTGTTCAAGAATCATTGATAGTCAAACTGTCAAACTTTTTTTTGGAAAAACTAAAATGTTGAGCATAGCTAACTTCATGGTGTCGGTTTTTTCTGACGGTGTGCGCATCGTAAAAATGTACTCTTACCATTTTTCCCTAACGCGCCAAAAGAAGTATAACTTCAAAATAAAAGCAGAAATTAAATATTCCCAAATCGCCCGTACTAACAGGGCTGGCTACTACGCCAGGGACAAACACGTATCGGAATCCCAGCTATCTCGTCCACATTCCACACAAATTCCTCGAGTGGTCAAGATACGATGACTTTATTATTTCGTAGATTCATATCGCAACAGTAGCGCGTACTTCCGTTCGCCTAATTGAGCTCCTGATACGATTGTCGATACCATCTCGATATGCCGCGAGAAAGTTTCTAGTTCTTCACTAATACGTAGGTATAACTAGAAGCATTTTTGAAGCTATACTTCTTTTGGCACGTTAAGAAAAAATTATGAGAGTAAATTTTCACAATGCACATCGTCACAAAAAACCGACACCCTGAAGTCCAGAGTGGTGATTATGGGGAATCCCCCCGTTGGCAGAGGCCTTTAGTCCAGAAGAAGAAGAAGAAACACTTTATTACACTTAAACATACATATAGGAAAATAAACATTAATGAAACAATGTAGACATGCAAAGGCGGCCTTATTGCTGCAAGCAATCTCTTACAGGCAACCTTTGTAGAGAGGACTTAGAGCAAGAGAACGGGATAGTGCCCAGAGTGTTGTAATATATACATAAATACCAAAATGTATCTAGATATTAAAACATAGATAATTTAAATAAATATACGTTATATATAAATATTAAATATACATAATATATATAAATAGTAGTCCAGGGGTGGACTGTAGGTTTTTGTCTCTCAATAAATTCAAAGTTTATATAAAATGTAAACTTAGAGAAAAATCCTATTATAATATTAAGGATTACTTAAACGATAAAAAAGCTTAGGCGTGAATTGCTCTAGCTTCATAGCTTAATCTAAATTTACTGTGAGATGGTAATAACAAAAAAAAAATGTACCCGGCCAAGTCTGTTGTGGGCTCTTCTTAGACCAGGGCGCGTTTGGAACCCTCGTAGCTTCAGGTTTAAGTTGGCTAACGAAGTTATCACCATCCCCTTACATTTATGTAAACATATATGTATGAACGCTTCATAAGTGCCTGTGATAGGCCTACATGAGTAAAGATATAGTCTAAATCATTTCCTATCATTAAGTACACGATTCACAATAACGTTAAATTCATTCAAAGCTAACATCAATAGGCAGGCAATCAAGTATTCTATCCATGGAATGTGACGCAACCCTGTAAGTACCATAGGCAACATAATAAGTCCACCACAAACTGCTGACGATGTGATGCAATTACCGTTTGGTGCAAAATATAAGTGACAGACAGTATGGTCAAAATATCATCAAATTCAAATTCAAATAGTTGGAATATCTAAAAATGCACGCCTCATAACCTCATTCATTACAATAAAATTGAGATTATTTGTAAATAATAATTAAACTACATCTTTTTATACCGTGAAAAGTAAAAGTTCTATTCGTCAAAATACTGAAGCCTATAAAAAAAACCAACCCGATAAGATCCCCGCTCTATAATCGCCCCGGTCTAAGAAGAGCCCACAACAAACTGAGCCAGGTTTGTTTTTTAACACCATCTCACAGTGAATTAATATTAAGCTATGAAGTTAGAGCAATTTACACCCAAGCTTTTTTATCGTTTAAATAATCCTAAATATTATAATAGGACTTTTCTATAAGCTTACGTTTTATATAAACTTTGAACTTATTGCGAGACATTTCAAGGATTTCATCTGGTAATTTGTTATAAAATGATATACTGTAAAAACTTAAATGAATTACTTATACGCAGCCTATTAAACTGCACTACAAGTTTATTTTCACTTCTAATACTAACATTGTTACAGTCCATTTGCTTTAAATTTTGCTAAATTTTTAGCTAATTGATCCGAATTTGTACTCGTATGGCTTGAAAAACGCCTTGTAAGTTTTGTTGGTAATACCGTAGTTATTTATTATGATTTTCTAATTTGTTTTATTTTTGATGAACTATTCGTAGTTCCCGCTTTTTACGATATAGTGTAAGAGTGTGCACTTAAAGTTGACTGCCTCCATTAAACTTAAGTTTACTTTACAAAACTTACAACTTTATACAAAAGCTATTAAGAAAACGGTCAATTAATAAATAAGCAATAAATAAAGCTGAATCAATCAATAAATAAAGCCAAATATTTATTTATTCAAATCGGCCCATAAGTGACACTTTCATGCTTGCGTTTCATTATTATTTATTATTTAACTCTTTATTTGAAAACCACTGTGAAGTAAGGGAAATAAAAGCAAAATAAATAAATAAATGATTGATATATTAAGACAACATATCGCCATCTAGCCCCAAAGTAAGCGTAGCTTGTGTTATGGGTACTGAGATGACTGATGAATATTTTTTATGAATAATAAACATAAATACTTATTATATACATATAAACACCAAGACACTGAAAAACATTCAAGCTCAACACACAAACATTTTCCAGTTGTGGGAATCGAACCCACGGCCTTGGATTCAGAAAGCAGGGTCGCTGCTAACTGCGCCATTCGGCTGTCAGAATAGAAAAACAAAGACGGAAGCACAATACAAAACGCGGCCTTATCGCTTAAGAAAGCTTTAAGCGTGTGTACATGGTGGTGAGGTTATAACTACATTCGTAAACTCCTTACTAAAAAAATAATAACAGAGTCCTAAAAACGCTACCACCTATGGGTTAACCCGCATAATTAAGGCAGTGAAATGCATTCCGCGCTACTCCACGTGTACGGAACCTGTGCTTTCCTATAATGTTTACGTAACCCGCTCTCGGTAGGAATACACATCAAACCTCAAGCTCACGTAGTTATATTATGGCTGTTGAAATGTCATTGTACAAGCAAAGCCTTCATTGTGAACGGAAACCCTATAACGGATTACTCTCACGACCCATTAGACGACACGGGTCTCTTCACAGAATGAGAAGGGTGTAGACCATAGTCCATCACGCAGGCTTTGCATACAGAAATAGAAAAAAAAAGAAACTGTATATGTCCTTAAATGTGGAAAATCGACCATTTGACGGCCGACTGGCGCAGTGGGCAACGACTTTGCTTTCTGAGGTCTAGGCCGTGGGTTCGATTTCCACAACTGGAAAATGTTTTTAAGTGGGTGTCTATCTGTATATTATAAGTGTTTATGCATATTATTCATGAAAATATTCATCAGTCATCTTCGTACCCATAACACAAGCTACACTTACTTTGGGGCCAGATGGCGATGTGTTTATTATCGTAGTATATTTATTTATTTTTTAACTTACAAGAAATCAGGCTAAGTAGTATCACAAAAGAGGAGTTTTACGATTTTACGGTTATTATAAATGATAACAACCACTGCTTATATGCTTATATTGCACTCCTTGTCATAGTAATAGAACACTTATTTCCTTACTCCGGTCTGGTACTAAGAAATTCTTGACCGAACAACCCTTGTCTAAAATATCTGGTCCCTAGGGTACGGGACAGCCAATACATCGAACGAATGGTTGCAGTCCCATCTCTCATATTATAACACACAATCTGATATTGGCGAATGTTTTGGCTTTATGTAGTGTGGGGCTCGACTTCACTTTTAACGGCCGATCTTGAATCCCAGCACCTTTAACTTTTCTAAGTTATGTGCGTTTTTAAGTAATTAAAATATCACTTGCTTTAACGGTGAAGTAAAACATCGTGAAGAAATGCATGCCTGAGAGTTAACATAATGTTCTCAAAGGTGTGTGGACTCCACCAATCCGCACTGGGTCAGCGTGGTGGACTACGGTCTTAACCCCTGCTCATTGTAGGAGGAGACCCGTGCTCTGTAATGGGCCGATAATGGGTTGATGGTGACAATATACATATAATAGTTATGCATATAAAAAACTTTTAATCCTTGTGTTTGTATTATTTTTATGATTTCGGCGTGTATTTCTTTTTAGATTAAGTCACTTAAAAGTTAAAAATGGGTGGAAGGAATGGCCAACGTATCGAACAGTCCATCCCTTTATAATACAGCGTGTAACCGGATTACGGAATACTGTTGAGGGAAAAATATTAAATCAAAATAAGCATATTTATTTTTCCATACAAACTAAATGAAATATTCCAAGTGTTTACTTATGCCAACCCTATTGATGATAAAAGACCAACACGCGCATAGCATCTACGCTACGCGATGCGTAGCTAATAAATTATAATAATAATAATAATTTTTGATTGTTCAATAAAACATAGGTAAAAGTTACATTACATCTGCCCAATAGGTATAACTTATATTATTGTTATATTTACACGGATATACAGAAATCAACTGTCCCTGAGCTAGGTATAAAACTGTGTTATAGGCGACAGTGCTTTCCTTATAAAAATGGCTCGTATAAAACAAAAAAAATGGAAGATATGAATTCGCATTTATACATATCAGTGTGTGTGTGCTTGCGTGCGTGCGTCCGTGTGTGTTTGTGTGTGTGTGCGCGCGTACGTGGTTTTGTGTGTATATTACCGAACTAAACTAAAACTTCAAGCAACTTTTCAGTTTCTGCATATGTTTGTGTGAGCAACCACTCTTTGACACGATTTTTACATTTATTTCCAAATTGACAGGAGTCACTTCATTTTAATTTTGCATGTGATGTTAGGGCTGTATCTGATATCTTTCATTAAAAACAATGGCAGTGGTTTACTCAAAAACTATTAGCATTTCGATTTCGCAGATAATTCTTAGAGACAGTAAATAATGTACCTCTAAAGCCTGTAAAGTAATATTTCGGTTTTCATTTACACGTATTGGATTGAATTATATTATAAAAATAAAACTGTTCTAAAAGTTAATAAAAAACGAACAAACATGTCAGGCCCAACCTGAGAATCGAACCCTAATTAACTAGAATATGCTAACCACTTGAAAACAAGACATTTATCACTAAAACCTGATTAAATTCCTTAAGAAACTATTTCTTAACTACTAAACCGCGATAAAACCGCTCGCGATAATTCTGATTTTGTACAAGTGAATTAAATTGAAACTGAATGATCTACTTTAGAAAGTGAATATGTGAATTATTATTGCATTTGCAAATGTCTATATTAATCCGGTTCCGATAGGGCTTGAGTTAATGTTTAATAGGGCGAGTCAGGACATCCGGTTTACTGTACCGAACTAAAATTATCGATATTAGCACGACATTAGTACAGTAACATTAGTATCGATATTAGTACAGTAACAGTATTAGTAGCAGTGGCGTGCATAGAGGTTATGCACAGGGTATGCAGATGATATTAAATGAAGAAAATCTACAGTATGAGTCATAAATACTTAAGGGTAGACTTTTAATAACTCTTACAATGTCTATCCTTAAGTTTTTTATGACTCTGACAGGAGATATTCTTCATTTTTTTTATTTTTTTTTATTGGTCAACTTAAGAGTAAAACAATTTACGACAACTATCACTCACTCTAGTCACTCACCTCATCTCAAACCACACAGAGTTTATGTGACAAGGTATAAAAGGTATATATTATCTGCATACCCTCTATGCACGCCACTGAGTAGTAGTACACATTTTTGGGACAGATCTCGTCCGGGGACGTACCACACTGCTTATTTCTGCTGCTTAGCAGCATTGTCGCAATGCAGTGTTGCAGTCTGAAGCGTGTGGTTGGCGGTTTAGTTACAGCCACATGAGGCTTAACACCTACACCTTAAATCGATGGACACATGGCAACACTTTGCTGGATGTGTTTCTTGCATGCCCTGAGAAGTGTTGCACAACTGGAAAATGTTTGTGTGATGAACATGAATGTTTTTCAGTGTCTGGGTGTTTAAATAATAAATAAATAAATAAATAAATATACTACGACAATACACACATCGCCATCTAGCCCCAAAGTAAGCGTAGCTTGTGTTATGGGTACTGAGATAGCTTATATGTTTAATGTTTACTAAAGTACCGCATACGTTTATATAATTTACTCGTATAAAGATATGATTCATTCGAACGAAAGAAACCGCAGAATAAATTGTTATTTGTTACTCAAAGATATAGAAACAACGAATGGTCTAAGGGTGTATTTACACTTGATTTAGACCGCCTTTTATTAATTCTTAATCTGAGTAATTTCGACCATTTACCATTATTATTATTTAGACCATTTTTATCTAAGTATTTTCTTTATCCTCAAAACAGATATTGCAAAATATACTCTTTACGCTCGTTTCACTCCGACACTGGGGCATGTTTACTTTGCATGTCAAAATATGTACGCTGATTCTGAAAATCATTCATTTGTTTGCTTATAGCAGAAAAAGGGTAATGTAAAAAAAAATGAATATTAGGAACACCCGTGTAATCTAAAATATAGGAATTATGAAGTTGTACGAAATTCACCGGGCAATTTAGTAATAAATAATAACTGAGTACTGGTAGTAAGAATTTCTTGGCAAATAAATGAAAACCTACCCAACAAACATAAATCGTACCATTTCTAAGCTGTACTAAATATACTTATTATTAATATACCTAATCCAAAAAATCGAACATTTTATGATGCCTTCTATATGCAAGAGAATGTTTTGTTTTTCATAAAATTTTCTAGGCCATTGGCAACCTTTCAACTAGCAAATGTAAATGGCACCTTATTTGCCGGATTGGATTGGATTGAACAGTCACCGCTATCGCTTCATCTTGGCAGGCATCGAACCCGCGACCCTAGAGAGTGAAAGCCATCTAGAGTTACCGGGTGAGCGGACGGCATTAAATTGATATCTTGTCTTCCGTAACATCAATCTTGTGATATAAACAGTTTTCCTTCCTGGACTATGACGTGAGAGGTGCTTCCCTAACTGTCGTACGCAAATCGTAGGCGTTACGGTTTGAACGCACATATCCGCGCTATAGTTATAAAGTGGCAAATTTGACATATATTGCGAAGCTTGTATTTGCAATGATTTGTGGGGTTTATCGGTAATTGTGATGAGAGCTTCAGCCTCTCTTCAGGGGGGACAAGCGCTTCAAACTTTTAGTTTTGTAGGTATTTTTTTATTTAAATTACCCAGGCATTACTTATAAGGCATAAAATAATTCTGCACGTACCTTTAACTAAAACTAAGAACAGATTTAATTATTGTGTAGTTTGTGTTTCTAATTCTGTTTATAATGGCCACGAAATTTATGGATTTTTTTTTATGGTAATATGAATAGTGTACGTCGCCACCTATTAGATAAACTGTTGCATGTTAGGTAAACTTAATTTTTAGGTATAGTTTACAGCGTTTTTGGTGGGTTCTACCAGCTAGCCTTGTTTATATAGAACTTATCTGTGAAAACTTGTTATTAGTTTTAAGGAAACAAATTTTTTAACAATTTCCAATTAAAGATAAATAAATAAATAAATATCCCTTGCTTTAACAATGAAGAAAAACATCTTGACGAAACCAGCAGAAAGCGTAGTGGATAAACTATGGCCCAAACTCTTCTCATTCAGAGAGTGAGAAAATGATGAAAAAAATAAAAATGGTAATGATCATTGCAGCTGAATTACATATCAGTTATCCTCAACCAATTTCGATGAAATTTAGAATACACGTTTAGCTTGGTTGAGTATTAACAATTATGCTAAACTAAACTAAATTGACGGATCTAAAAATAGTGCCTCACTTATCAGTAAGTATACGGTTGCGCAGAATCTATGTAATACGTAATATTTCGGTTGAAAAATTAAACAAAAAAAGGGGCTAGCTCGATATTTATATTATGTTTTGATTTTTAAATTAAAACTGTTTTCTAAAGTGTAAATTTGTGCGCCACAAATTGTTGCGAATGTTTCAATTGTTGCAATTACAGACAAAGTAAAGAATGTGTTTTATACAATAAATCATAGCTATTATCACATAACTTTCAATAGCTTCGTTATCAATGCAATGAATATTCAGTTACGCGCATCTTTACGGAAATCGTTAACAATTGATTCACATACATTTTCACTGCACGCGTTATTTCAGCTGATTGCGGCGACAAAAAAGATTATAGTCGCAGAGGCAGTCGAAAGATTTTAAAAGACAAATGTAAAAAAAAAATGCCAGTAATTATTATTAGTATAGTAATGGTGACGATTAAAATTAATTTAAAGGTCTGATGTAGTAGTATTTTTTTTACACTGTGACTTCTGTAAAACGAAAGCACTATTTTTAGACAAGTCAATTAAGGGTTTATTTACATTTTAGCACTACCTAATTTTCACTAGAAAATTACATAAAATATCTGAACATAATACATAAGATCTAAATATTTACGTGAAGAACATTGTACAAGTTTCTTTCTGGCAGCATATCAAGCCCATAAGTAGAAAGAGTACCAAATATTTTTTGCATTTCATTGATATTTTAATGCTGTTTCTATGTATATTAGAAACAGTGGTGCCAAATTAACGGCCGAATTACGTTCCAATACACACCAAGTAAAACTTCTTGTTAATGCAATATGAGTAGGTTTTTTTTTTTCGCAATAAGTAAGTCCTTGCCTGTAATCTCATCTCAGTAACTGATGATGCAGTCTAATAAGGTTGCGGGCTAACCTGTTAGGGAGTATGGTAGTGATACCCCTAATCTGTTTCTACGCGTGCGCACCGGAACACTAAATCGCTTAGCGGCATGTCTTTGTCGGTAGGGTGGTATCTGGCCACGGCCAAAGCCTCCCAGACCAGACCAGAGAAAATTCTAAAATTTTTAATTCCCAAATTACCCCTGCCGGAAATCTAGTTAACTACTAACGGTACGATAATGCTTTTCCAGGTGATGAAATCAACAACCCATTACCTTTTATCTACCAATATAAAAAATGCGAGTCTTTGTGGGCCATGTAAGCTGTATGCTGTATCGTACAGCCTTTTAGTTCATAGACGATAACTTGCAGAACGAAAGTTTGACAGAAAAAAAATGTGAAAAAAATATCTGAGATCTAACAGTCTGTTACGCATTAAATTGATTGAAATCACGACACCTGTCCCTCACACTACAAGAGAAAGGTGTTATTGTAGCATAGTATGTAATAATATTACGAACAATAATCAGATAAATCAACGAAATTGGTTATTGAATTCATGTACATCCATTTGTTATAGGCCATTGTTGAAGATTACTGGCATTGTCTTGCCAATAATCTTCAGCGGCTCCGAGTAAGAGCGGCTACAGACGTTAGACCTACGCTACTTCGTTGACGACGCGACGGTGCAACCCGGGTGAATAGTGTGCGATTTTCCACCTCCGTTTAATTATTCGTATTCTATTATAGAGTAAAAAACGTCATATAGTAGTACTGCAACAGTAATGTCACTAGGTGGCGCTCTTTATATTTCATACAAATACTTGCTACTTCGATGATGACGCGACGTTGCAACCCGGGTGCCAAGTGGGCGATTTCCTACCTCCGTTTAACTATCCGATAGAGTAACAAACGTCATATAGTAGTACCGACAATAGTGATGTCACTAGGCTATTTAGATTTCATACAAATAGTAGTTTAGGTACTTCCGCGCGATCGATTTAGTATACTTAGGTAGGTACAGTGGCGTGCATAGAGGGTATGTAAGAGTTATAAAAAACTTAAAGATAGGCATTGTAAGAGTTATAAAAGGCCTACCCTTAAGAATTCATAACTCGTACTGGAGATTTTCTTCACTTTATATCATCTGCATACCCTGTGCATGCCCTCTAAACACGCCAATGGGTAGGTAGAAGTAATGTTGTGGGCGACAGAAACATACCTTAACAATCTTTAAACTGACGACCGACGAGTACCTAAAACTTATTGTAAATACATACGATAAAAAATCTATAGCATAATTATTATCATGTTATAGTTTAACGTTTAACATGTGATCTAGATAATACATACTACAACATTTCACTACAAAATGGAAGCCTAGAGGGTTAGGCTTCAGATTCCCGTAGTCTTTTTGTGACAGAGCTCGTGCGGGGAAGTACTACCGTCATGTTTATTTCTGCAGCAAACAGTATTGCTGTGTTCTGATCTGAAGAGCGTGATTTATGGCTTTGTGAATGGACGATAGTTTTTCAAATACCTTAGCTTGGTCTGTCAAATTATTATTATAGAACAATACCGTGGTCCTATCATCACAGTATCGTAAACGCGACGCCACGCATTCGACGCGACGCAACGTGGCGTACAGTTCGCTCTGATAACAACGCCTGCCGTAGCGTCTGTAAGCGCCTTTATCGTCTGTATGTTCAATACTGTAATCAATAACAATTATAGTCGTTTTTAATAGTAAGGTTAATCCGATGTCAGAGTACGTTTAATGTGTTAATTAAGATTTCTACGTCTACTGTACTGAGCCCGGCATCATAGATTTTTTGCTTTAACAGGCTCAGTAAAAAGGTTTTCGTTTTATTTCATTTCAATTTTCAATCTATCCGTAATTTATAGATTTGATTGAATGAATGAATGAATACACTTTTATTGTACACCAAAGAAAAAAGGTAGTTACAGAGATATAAATACACAGCAAGAGAATACAATTTGGTGGCCTTATCGCTATATAGCGATTTCTACCAGGCAACCAAAGGCGTAAAAGGAAAAAACATAGAAAAGAGGTACGTTACAGATAGATTGAATATAGAAAACGGACGTTAGGATAGTGCGGAATACCTTTGTGACACTGAGTATATGCTTTTATAACATGATACCGAAAGTAATATTAGATTAACCATTACATAAGTTAAATAATAATGTACAAAAACAAATTTAATACATCGAGGTTACTATACTATTGATGAATTTCTTAATAACAAGGATGCCTAGAAGCAAGCCGTTCCGCTTTTATCTAACACAAGATGTTAAATTGATTGTTAAAATGTAAAATAATGTTGGAAAAGAGCAACTGCTGAGTTTCTTGCCGGCTTCTTCTCGGTAGAATCTGCTTTCCGAACCGGTGGTAGAGTCACAAACAAACATTCTTGACGTTTCAAAAGTGCTTATATAGGCCTACTTGAAATAAATTAATTTTGAGAGAAGCAAGTGTCATTTTATTCCTTGAAATGCACTTAACTCCGAAGTTCGTGCTGGGGTAGGCCCAAGTCTCACTAGACTATATTAAGGCTATAATCGCTTTTTATACTCTCTATACTTCCAAACTAATATCATAAAATTGGATGTGTCTATCTTTGCTACCTACGTACAGATCAACCGCTACTGGCCTTCTTCTTGAAATTTCGTACATATTTTACATTATATATTTTTAAAGAAATAGATAAGATGAGATAGATAGAAGAAAACGTAGATAAATTAATTATTTATACCTTTATATTTAGGTAAGATTATGCTTAGATAAAACTATTTAGAAAAATTCATAGTAGAATTATATTCTATCGATTACTTTAGTTTGGAGATACAGCCGGTTAGAGGTATAACTTGCATTTTGAAAACGGACATAGAATATTTTTTATCCCGGAACTGTCACAAGGAGCTATTTACGCTGGATACAAAAAAAAACAAAACATTGATTCCTATAGGTACACAATTTAAAAGTGCTGTACCTAATTAAAAGTCTCCTTATTTATTGTTAAATATGGCAACATTTGTACAGATGTGTAGTCTTTTTTGACAGCATTTTTCTATAGATTTAAAATACAAAGATAATTTATATTTTTAATTACTAAAAAAAATTTATGGAAAACAGAAATAGAACACTTCTACGTCAGGAAAAACCAACAGTCCTGGTGTTTTTGAAAACCGAAATAAAAGGGGTCCAGTATTAAGTCTACCTAATGTGTGTTCGTTTTTATGGTAACCATACTATACATTTTTTTATCGAATTTAGAAAATGTGACGTCATTGATCATTGTGGTTTTTGCAGCAAGCTTTCATCGGCGCTCGGTAGTGATCTCTCGTAATAGACGTAATGCAACCATAACTCTTACGGATCATTATTTAGATACTTACTTTACTTTTTTTGATCTCATTGGCGGTCAGTTATGCAGATAATCTAACGAAAACATACAAAAAACGGATTTAACGCTAGCTACCTACTTCGCGGCTTAGTCGGTTTTTTGCGCATTGCATCACGTTTTTCTTAGTTCTTAACATTTTGGTTTTTAGTGTGTTTTTAACTCACTTATTTAAATCAGTTTATCTTGTATTTCCGGAGCACTATTTGGCACAAATTAATTTATAATTTCGCTGCTTGCGTTCTTGACGACGTATAAACATAAATTATTATTTATTTATTTCTTGAAACAAAATTATAACATATTTTGTAGGTTCTTCAATAAAATTTTGACAAAACTATTTAGAACGGTATGAATAAAAAAAAATGATTTTACATTCCTTTAGCATTAAATTTAGCGAAAAATTAAAAAAGACATTCTATGATAATATGTATATTTCTTGTGTGTGTATGTCACTGAACTCCTCCTAAACGGCTGGACCGATTTGAATGAATTTTTTGGTATGCGTTTGGGTGGCACCCTGGATGGTTTAGATTCACAAATCAGCCCGACAGATGGCGGTCTGCTAGTGATAATACAAAAACATGGATTACAATGAATGTTTGTAGTCTCATCATCTTACTACCATGTACACATGTTTTATGTAACGTCGCGTACGCCCAACAAGCGCCATCTATGGGCCTTCATTTGAATGAAGAAATATTTGACTTTGAAGAATATTGAAGCATCAATAACCACTCCACTGTAGTAGTGTTTGTCCAAAATGCGTCGCTTCATTCCATTTAGCAGCTGACAGTAATTATTTTACCTCTAATGTTCTAAACGTTTATCATATTATAACGGGGAAAATGGGAAAAGTTTGTGAGCTAGCAACAAACCGCGGATGTGAAGTGAGGTGTGCTCGGGGCTTTTTACTAATTTTTAGACACAATGCACTGCATGCAGTAATGGCTGAATGAGGGTTCTGTGTGTTACTAATTCTGTGATTGACTTCATTCATGTAGGCCTATCACAGACATCTATGCAGTGCCCTTAACTATAAAATTCGGTAATTTAAACTAAAGGGTTCCAAGCACAACCTGGTCTAAGATGAAGACCACAGCATACTTAGTTTAAAAAATTAACCTATCTATACCTGCATTCGAGAGTTTTATATTTTTCTGTTATATAGTCTTGTATAAAAACACAGGATTAAACACGAAAATGACTTTATCTTATAATACTTCCAATGGTTATAAAAAAATTATCAATTTAGTATTCTATTATCGAAGAATATAATCACCATCAGCATGTCAACCCATTAACCGGCCCATTACATGGCCCGGGTCTCCTCGCACACCGACAAGGGTTTAAAGCCGTAGTTCACGCTGGCCCAGTGAGGATTGGTGGACTCCACTCACCTTTGAGAACATTATGGAGAACTCTCAGGCATGCAGGTTACCTCACGATATTTTCCTTCACCATAGAAGCAAGTGATATTTTAATTACTTAATATACGACGAATAATAATATTATATATTTTGAAACCTTTTTAAAGTGGTGCCTATTGCTAAGCTAAGTATATAAGTTTTGAACTGTGGAAAGCAGCTTGGCCGATAGTCAACATTATCTACAATAAATCCGCCACTGCAGGTGTTGAACTTGATGTAATAACGGGATTTCACTCGCTTTATAACAATGTTAAGTAGGTACGCCAATTTCTAAATATTATTTGCTTTATGCCAGACTAACCTTTAGTTCACAAAATCAAAGTTATTTCAAACTCATTCTCACAGATTATACCTCTGAGGAGAATCACCCAGCTCTGAAGAAATAGCTCTTACAAAATTCATTTTATTTAGTCAAGGAACTTTTAGTGCACAAATATATTTGACTAGATATATATACCTAATTACCTATAGGTACTGACATTATACTTTTTAATTTACCTCAATATTTGGACGTCGATGAGAACGACAAAATATGCGTGAATCACTAAATGATAACATCAGATATAAGTGTTTAGTAATTGCCATATTTTTTTCCAAATAAAGAATTTGAATTTGAATTTGGATGATAGCTATACTAAATTAAATTAAATTAGGAAGATTGATTATTTTCGGGCGTAAATCAATTACGAATTTTCAACAGGAAGAACATCATTCTACACGGTTAAAAGAATCGTTAAAGGACGTCAATCATATAGAAAAATGAACTTTTTGAAAAAATATTGCGTTATTTTAAAACTATTGGAAGGTGGAGTACAAAAAATTAAATTCGGCTGATTCAGTATTGTTTTTTTTTCGGAAAATTATTTTCTTAGCGTTCCTGGAAAACAAGCAACACCTTGGTATCAAAAATCAGTACTCTCGCAGTAATTAACAATGTGAGTTGCGTGGTAAATAAATTAAAGGGTAAATAAATAAAATAAGTAACCTTACCTCTGGGACTGTAAGCTTCACAAATAGCAGCATACAACAAGAAAATAAAGACACTGTTCCATAAAACAGAATTCCACAACACTGCCATGGTTTCGGAGCACCAGCAATAATTGTTTTTTATAACATATCACACAGTTTTTAGAATGAAATTAATAAAGTTCTCAAACGCTTCGTTCTTAATACTATACCGTAGTCAATTTTGTAGCGTTGAATATTTTTTGCGGACTTTTTTTTATACACTCGTGTTTCTTAAACTACAATATTTACTTTTCTCATCGGATGATTATGCAATAGTTCTCCCAAAAAATGTCTATTTCGCGTATTGAAGTTCGTTATATTTATTTAAAATCTTGGTATAAAAAATTCTTGTTTAGCGGTAAAGGACACTTTACACTTGCTTATTTCCTTAAAATATATTAATATTTGTAATGTCACATTACATAAATTGTTACTGGATTTGTATACTCTGTTGTTTCTTTTATAGCGCTATTTTAATTTGATGTTAATGTTTTTTTTAATTCGACTGCTTTTATTATTTTAACGCGTTTTTTTTACTAGTGACGCCCGCAATGTCCGGTGTCCGAATGAGAAATGGCAGGAAAAAAGGCGCGCGCGCACCATTGTTGTTATTGGCTAACGAGTTTGTTTTTACTTTTTTCCGCGACGCCGGCGCCTGTATCCCCACTGGGAAATCTGGTCGCGCTCGGAGGCAGATGGTGATGGCAACCTTCGGCACTGAAAACAATATCAATTTACGAGTATCTCTGTCTCTACTAGTCTGTTTCGTTGCTTGATATCACGTAAGTAACAATCAATCGAAATCAATTGAAATAAAATCTTTTTCAGTATCATTAACATTTACAGCAAAAAAAACTGATAACTTTACTTATAGACGTCTACTGCTATATATATGCCTGATGCATATATGCCGAAGTTGACGTCGAGCAGGTAAGTAATTATAAGGATTTCCACACTACGTTTTTGTAACGCGGCAGGTTGCTCTTTTTGATTCCCTATGTCCATCAAGTCCAACTTCCAGCGATATGACAAAGACAACCTGTTTACACACAACTTTGTGACATCTGGTGACACACACACAGTTTTTACAGCTGTACACAGGTAAAGCTGTAAAAACTGTGTGTGTTAATTAGGAGATAGTTAATTTGTCCAGGTTCACATCCAGTCTTGTTATATGTAGAACCATTGAAATTTTACAGCTTGCTGGTTTTAAAACCCTGGTTAAAATATATTAAACAGTCGCTATATGAATGCTAAAAGAACAAACGACAGAAGATGTCTGAGCTGACTGACATAATCGTATCAAATTTAATTTAAAAAGAAATATTTCGTAACCGTAAATGTATGCGAAAATAAAATTAGATTTAAATTTGGTTCGTCTCAAAACTTTATCAGCATCACAAAAAAAACTGATAACAATATATATGTT
Organism: Pararge aegeria; assembly: GCF_905163445.1. Lineage (NCBI taxonomy): Eukaryota > Metazoa > Arthropoda > Insecta > Lepidoptera > Nymphalidae > Pararge > Pararge aegeria. The sequence continues at coordinate 17,363,384 of NC_053189.1, forward strand.
ATGATTTTATTCAAACAAATATTCCATCAATGAATTAGTAAAACCAAATAATGCGATAAGGTAAGCAGTTTGCTATTTCATAATTATGAAAATGTTGCCAACGCCTGCCCAAAGAGAGTGAAATGATTACGGGCGCGTGGCGAGTGTATAATGTATTGCAGTTGTTACGAGGCTGCGTTCTGGTAAACATCTCAAGGTCGTTAGTCATAATTATAATCTTTTACTAATATTGCCCTAAACCAGGTTGATTTATATAAAGTAGTTTTTTTCATCTTTCCGCCACTCACGTTTATAAACCCTTATGATAAACTACAAGACACATAACCACAATATATATACATTTCTCTTTTGATCTTTCTTTACCAAATACTTAATTATAATATGAATAGTTTTTATCAGAAGGCATATAAGACCCCTGACCCATACACACCTTGATAATTTCAGACAGAAATATGAAATTATAAAATTAATATATATATATATAAACTAGCTGTTGCCCGCGACTTCGTCTGCGTTTCATTTTGTTTTTTATGTGGCATTAAATTTAGTTAAAGTATTCAGTATCGCTAAGCCTTAAATGAGGGGTTTGCTGATGTCCGCTGAGGAGTTCTGTCCTCTATCTCCAAACACAGTATGGGCAAAATTAAACACATATTATAACCTCTATAGTACAAAAATAATCATTTAAATCGGTTTTAATTGGTCGGAGTTATGGTGTAAAATCGTCAAAAATTCATCCCCTCTCCCAAAGGAACCGAGCTTAATGTCGGAATAAAAAGTAACCTATATTACTTCTAACACTTCCAAAAATATGAATACAAAGTTTCATGAAGATGGGTTTAGTAGTTTTTGCGTGAAACCGTACAAACAAACTTACATTCACATTTATAATATAAGCAGGGATGTAACAATATAAATGGTATATATACTATACTATATACTTATAGAAACAAACATACATTTTACTGTTTACAGATAACTGAAATGTTTAAATAAAAACATTCAAGATATCTTTGTACTCATAATGTTAAAAATATTTTTTTACTCTTATAGAACAGCATCGCAAAAATTGACAACGATAAAAACAAAATAAATACGTTGATTACAAGTCGTTATATGCTAGATGTTGCCCGTAACTTTGTCTACGTTAGTACAGTTCTTTGCCAAACCTCTATAAATATCTAAGTGACTCTATAAATATTTAGGACTCTATCAATATTGAGGACGTTGATATTTAGGAAGGTAGAAGTTTTTACGTGCATCTCTGTTGATCGGATACATTACTTCACACTAGCAGTAAGTGCTCCAGCCTTATCCCTACTAAAATTATAAATGTCAATGTAAGTTTGTCTGTTACACTTTCACGCAAAAACTACTTAACCGATCCTCATGAAACTTTGTACACATATTCTTAAAAGTGTCAGAAGTAATAATCAGCGGACAGCAGCAGCAGCAAACCTCTCATTTAAGGCTTAGCGATACTGAATACTTTAATTTTTTTTAGGTCTACAACAAAATTTAATGCCACATCAAAAAACAAAATCAAACGCAGACGAACGACGTAGTCTAAAATAAAATAAGTAAAAGATCAAAAAGAACACCCGGCTAAGTTTGTGGTGGGCTTCTTCTTAGACCAGGGCGCGTTTGGAACCCTCGTAGCTTTAGTTTTAAGTTTACGATTGTAGTTATCGCCATCACTACTCACTGCTATGTACACATTTTGTATATAATCAACGCATCAAAAGTGCCATCTATGTGCCTATTTGAATAAAGAAATATTTGACTTGACTTGACTAAATATCACTTGCTATAAACGGTGAAGGAAAACATTGTGGGGAAACCTGCATGCCTAGGAGTTTTCCATAATGTTCTCAACAATTTAGAAGAAGAAGAAGAAAAACTTTATTGCACGTATAACATACAGGAAAAGACACATTAAGGAGTAAACAGTAAACAATTTAGACAGGCAAAGGCGGCCTTATTGCTGCAAGCAATCTCTTACAGGCAACCTTTGTACAAAGGACTTGTAATTTATAAGTTGGCTTTTTGTATTCTTTACGTTTTCAGGGAGTGTGCTCAGGAACTGTTGGATCTCGTTCCCATTTCACCATTTAGCCATCGCACCGCAAGATACCGGGTGGATATTCGTATGTTGTAAATATCCCGAAAACTCGCAGTAAGCGATTTGCGTCTTCTTTTCTTATACGCGTGGCTAGGATTTGGAACGCCCTCCCAGTTGTGTTTCCTAACTCTTACAATCATGTTAAATATATAACAAGAGTGAATAGACATCTTTTAGACAACCATGTCTCATTGTATGCCATACTTGCACTTTCTATTAGGTAAGATTGTGGTCAAACGCTGGTCTATTAACAATAAAAATATTACAAAATACAAAAAAAAGGATAAATGAAAGGGACTCTGGGATAAAGGTTTGCAACACCTGTTTATAGAGAGTGAATCGATTTAACAGCTGTGTACTTATGTTAAGGTCTAACGGGGACGCACTTAAGTAAATATCTATCAAATTGTCTCGATCCAGCGAGGTCTTCTAAGCTTTTTAACAAAAGAAAGTTTGCCTTCTGGGGATAAAAGGGAAACGAATTCAATCCTGAATATATAATATACTATACCTAAATAAAGTAGCTTATAAAGGTACCAAAAACTACTTACCTAAATTTACCTTACAATAATACAAACAATTATTAAGTAAATAAATAAATAAATATACTACGACAATACACACATCGCCATCTAGCTCCAAAGTAAGCGTAGCTTGTGTTTTGGGAACTAAATGACTAATGAATATTTTTATGAATAATACACATAAATACTTTGAATGTAAATATAAACACCCAGACACTGAAAAACATTGCAACATTGTGTGATGAGCATTAAACATTTTCCAGTAGTGGTGTTCGATTACCACTACTGGAAAATGTTTGGCACGGCTTTGTGCTCAGAAAGCAGGGTCGCTGCAAACTGCGCCAATCGGCCGTCAACTGCAATAATGAATTTTTTCTAGTCCGGTATGGTGGGTGACTTCGGTGGTGGCTAGTTACAACCCTAACGACAAATACGTGTCGTTAAGTTATTTAGCGTTTTGGTACGGTTCCGCTTAGAAACGGAATAGGGGTATGTGTTTAATACAACTGCCATACTTAACAGGTTTGGCTAATACCATCTTAGACTGCATCGTCACTTACTAGGTGAGTTCGCATTCAAAGGCTAACTTATAGTGGAATAAAAGAAAACATAATACTTTTTTGCTTGTATACGTCTATACTACAGTAGTACTACAGTAACTCAAAATACCTTTCTAAGTTGTATTTTCAAGTCCGTGAAATAAATTTTAATAGAGCTAGTTTTTATCCAGCTTGCATTATACAGCCTCTTAAGTGCTATATAGCCTCTTTTTATAAAAAGTATTCACTTTATTAAATTTCGTAATTTATAGACGGATAATATTTTTATGGTCATACACAATTGTTCTACAATTGACTCTACATATACTAGCGACATCTGTAGGACTCAAGTACACCGCAACAACGCCATCTAGCGTGTACTCGGCTTACTTTATCATGGCTAACGGATGGGTCAATACTTAACTGTCATGTTAGTTCCTCTTACCACCGCTAGTACTCGTACACCCCTATTGTTGCACTTACATACAATTGTCTATCTCTTTCTAGCGCTTATTAATAATCGACGAGTGAGTGCGATGGAGCATATCGATGGGCTCAATGCAACTTGAGGTGAACTTGTTATGATGTCAGATATCTCACGTCAGTTGCAAACGAAATAGCACCGTGGCGAGTTATTTAAGTCGAATATTTCGCAATTTTACAAAGTTTACGCGTGTTACATTCACGTAAAATAGTTTTAAAAGTGTCAATATTGTTCTAGTAGTGATGTGGGTGATAGTTTTAGTTGCTTTCCGATAGTTGTTGAAGTGTTTTGTAGTGATGTTGTGATCCTATAGTTAACGGTATTCCGGTTCTGAACTTTTGTCTGAATTTTGAGTCGAGACACACCTAGATGTAGGCTGTAACGCGGAAGGAGCCGGATGTCAAGCCATGCGTAAATTTTGATTATTTACTTTACTTAACGGTAAGTTATATTGACTTTTACACTTTACTTTTTTACTTAGCCCATTTATTATACATACTTATATGTCTTACAGCTTTTATAAATAGGTATATAGCTATTAGCTAGGCTTATGTGGAACAGTAGTTTCAGTTGTATTGTAAATAATTATAATAAATTTATAGATCTTAATTTAAATAGCATGTAGGGTAAAGTTGCATAGGTATTTATTTTCTTTACTTCGTATAAAATATCAAGGTTAGTTTTAAGCTTTTTTGTTTGAGACTACTAACTATAACTTTATAATTACTGGAGTTTTTTGAACTTTTATACCAAACTTTATTAGTAAGTATATATAAATAAAATGTATAAAAAAAGCAGACTTTTACTCGAAGTTATACCTAGTTGCTCCTGCCTACATTCAGGTAAATACCTATGTAATGAGTAAGTGAGCGAATAGGTATTTAAAATACCGCAGCATTTATGTAAGGCTTAGAATACTAGAAGACTTCGTGATCTGACTTTTATAGTTATCACGGTAAGTTACTTTTTTATAGTTACGTCGTGTTATGTAAAAATAACACTTAAGGCCTTATTGTGGTGTTATACATTTTTTTTATTTTAGGTAGTTAGTTCCATAAGATCATATGACCCTTATTGTTTAACTTTGTGGTAATTTTTTTTTTTTGGCTTGGTCGTAAAGCTTTATAGCTTCCTCCGACGGAGGGGACGTGGGACTCCGTCCTAGGGAGTATACCCAATCTAAAAACCACCACGGCATATTCTTCTTTGCTTTTTAGACGCCCGGTGAACCCGTTATATAATTCCCGGACGTCCATCAAATATCCCAAACCTGACCTAAAACCTGACGAGGAGACGATCAGGTCAGCTCGAACCCCCCCTGTATAGTGTTAGCTATACGTGCTAGTGAAGGTTAGCTAACCCAAAAAAGCCCAAGAAGCTGGTGAGCGGCAATTTGCCGAGGTCTCCTCCCCGACTACACCGGAGCGGATGTGTGTCTGAAGTCTCTTCACACATCCACTCCGCAATCTTGAATCTCACTTACTTAAAATGGCAAAATCAAGAGAGTCAAATGGAGTCGCTGCAATTTAGTTTAGGCACAGGACGGTGGAGTGTGGAAGTTCATACAAAAGACCTACCTACCTATATGCAGCAGTGGACGTCCATCGGTAGAAATTATTACGATAATGAGAAACTTGTGTTTATTGCACTAAATATTTATTTGCTAGTGCCATTTCTGTTTCAAGTCTCTGAACTTAACTAAGCTGACAGTTCGAAATAAGATGCAGTCCGTCTCACAATGTATTCCGTGGGACAAGCAATCACTAGATATTCTTGGAACAATCAGATTAGTTCAAGAGATTATAGATTCAGAACAAAGTTTTTTGATATAGGTAATTAAAGTTGTAATTTGAAATGCAGATTTTAATTTTACAAAATTCATCAGTGTCACGAGCTGCGTGATATTTTAATTAAAATTACATACCTATTCGTTTTTTAACTAGTATGTAAGGTCCAATGTTTAATCTTACGAATTCGTAATACAACAAAACAATTCCTAAATAGTAAGTAACGCACTGATCTAATGCGATTCCCCGTCCACCAATAGTTTAACTAAGAGATGTTGTAACGTTTTTTGTTATAGACATCGCCTTAATCGATTACGGCCTAGGTTTAGTGTAATCGGAAATAAGTTCTTGTAATCTTAAGATTACTTTAGCACTATACTTTTTACTACACTATAACTCCTTATAAGTCTTCTTTTACCAATATCCGTATTGTCCAGGAGCTGGCTGACCTCGATGTTTACGTGACTATGTTCAAGGGCGGCAAATTTTAACAGCTTTACTTACGAAGTCCATTCGCAGATAAATGCAGACTGACTTGAAAACGTGTCATAACGTCAAATCGATGCGAGGTCGATTGGGCAAAACAAGCGAACCGATATAAACATAAAGAGCTGTTTAAGCATCAAGACACATTCGTTCTCACGCGGCAAGGCTTTAGCGGTGGCTATGACATGTAGCAACAAATGTTTCTTGACATAATGTTTGGGCAAGTAGGTACCTACGTTTAGTGTTTGACGACCTTCCTGGCGCAACGGTGTGCGCCGTGAATTTAAGCAGGAGGTCGCGGGTCCGATTCCCGGCAGGGGATTTTGGGAATTTATAATTTCTCAATTTTCTCTGGTCTGGTCTGGTGGGAGGCTCTGGCCGTGGCTAGTTACCACAGTTACCACCCTACCGATAAAGGAATACTCAACAGGTTAACCCGCTACTATTTAGACTGCATTATCACTTAACTTTTAGTGGAATTAAAAAAAAAACCTGCGTTTAGTTTTATTATATTTCGATGTTCGATTGGCGCAGTGGGCAGCGACCCTACTTTCTGACTGCAAGAAACACATCCTGCAAAGTGTTATGTGTCCATCAACCTTCTCTCACAATCCGATGGAATTGGGCTGTTGTCTACCACGCTGGCCACACGCATTTTGAGAACTTTGTAGAGAACGCTCAGGCATGCAGATTTCCTGACAATGTTTTCCTTAAATTAAAAATACTTTAAATAAATAGCTTTGAAATGTTAGGGGTGCGTGCTTGAACTCAGTCCCCTCGAAGGGGGTAGTAGTTTCAATTGTTGTCATATATGACGAATCTTTTATCCGTGTATGCTGCAGAACTAAGTATTTTCGTTTTAGGTCTGCAGCATGTGGGGCGTGTGCCCTATTGAAGTTTAGCATCTAACGTTATTCCTAAAACGATTATAGTACCCAACAAATTCATTCCCTCATTATTGTACAATGGTTTTTACTTGTTTGTCATTCGTTAACGGGAATTTAATACTCTTCTTCTTTAAGACCTAAGTTATTAGCCTCAAACCATTGAAGTACTTTAGTGAGACATGTTTACATAGTCAAGATTTGTTTCACGTCGTTTAATTTCGAAAATCAATGATGTTGTTATCAGCAAACAATACTATCCCGTGCTTGTCGCTAGCAAGGTAAGGAAGGTCATTCATGTAAATGAGGAACCGAAAAGGCCCTGATATAGATCCCTGGGGGACACCTTTTTTCACAAAAGTGGTACAGTTATAGGCTGATGATGAGGCTTGATGATGATTACTTAGAATTACTAAAGATAGAATATTTATATATATATGATAGCTTTTTAATTGAAAGATTCGCTTAGCGGATGAGATTTGAATCTAAAGTCTTTAGATAGCAGTCAGTACTAATATTCTTCAACTTTTACCTGTAATTATGGATATCACTACTGAATCCATACAACTTGTTTGATTACATTAACTTTGGGTGTATGTTGCTTTTAGGTAAATATGGATTCGCCGATTGAGACCTTCACGGAATAATCAGGGGCCAGTGATGAGTCATTTTGTTCTCCTAATTTCTGAATTAAATTCTTCAAATTACTACACGCTAACAACGTCATTATGCCTTTAATTAGTACAGGTAGTATTGCGGTTGAAATAACTTAAACTATTAATAATCTACGTAATTTTTCACAGCGATACGTTATTCTTGACCAGATTTCAGACTAAATGGTCGTCCGCTTTAGGTACCCCAGTAGAACTACCATGCGCTACGAGATAATTATCTTTACCCGTTGCTCGATTTTTTTCTATGGAAATAGATGAGATAATGGGTAAAGATAAAACTCTCGTGGCGCGCAGGATAGCACTACATATGGGTACAATTTTCACAATAAAAAATAATTACAAAGTTACCGGTAACGTACATTTGAAGTAGGTACTTCCTTTTCTATTAATATTTTGGGATAAAATAAAAATAACAATAGTCGTGGGTCGATTACCGAGTATTTTGATTGTTCAAACTTGTATTTATTTCATTTTAACATGTCACATTGAACTTGTAGATATGCTTAAAATTTAGGACTACAATAATTTCATTATTTTAACAATATATTAATGTTTATGTACAATATTGAACAATTATATAAAATAATATTATATATTCTGAGATTATTGTTACATCTAATAGTAGTAATTTTTATGGGAATTTAAACTATTTCTTTTATTATATATTAGCCTTAGTTGTGTTCAAATGTACTCGTGAAAATTACATGTGTAAAATTGTACGCCAGAAATGGCTGAATGCATTTATTATTTTTTGTGTACGGAACAAATATATAACAACATAAATAATCCGGGATCGACGACTCCTCGCAACCCATCTTATATTTGGTTAAGAAAAACGTTTCCTAGCCAACACAAACGGTAAACATGCGCGTTTACAACAAAGACGCACTACGTTAACCTAAAGAGTTATTTAAAACCAATATGCAAGACACCACGCGCTGGTAACTGTTTAACGACCAATGCGCAGTAAGATCTTCGGTGTTCTTTTTACGTGACATGACTTATACTTTAAACTTGGGTGAAAAATGTCCATGCCCGATGAATTTGGAATTATTTGAATTGCTAACGATAGCGGTACTAAGAGTAGCGAGCGATCAGTTTCTGAAAGGCTGAATTTGATCTGATTAGTGAACCCCCGTTTTAATCGTTGATCTTTCAAATTAGATATAACAGGTTATTTGATTAAATTAAGATTAAAGTCGTCTAATGGGTAAAAGAAAAATCTCTTCAAATCACTAATTATATATAATAATAAATAACTTAATAAATTAAAAAAAATCGTTACAAAATTACCACGAAAATAAGAAGGAAACAATGATTTTATTGCATAGTTTTCTAAAGTAAAACTTAATAGTAATCACTTATAAAAAAAATCATAAACATAGTTATAAATCTAAGGCAATAAATAAACCATCGTAACTCGTACTCAGGGCGTAGAAGGAATTAATGGAAAATAATTTAGTAATGTTTTAATTATTTGCTTAATGACATACCTTGCTATATTGATATTATGATGCTATTTTTTACATCTCTAACTAAATTATTACTTGTCAACTTTGACAGCAGTAAACATAATTATGATAATAGATCGTCGATTTGATCAGTCTTTCAAAAGCTGGGTTAAGTAACCTACTTCGCTAAGGCTATTTATTAGTCATATACAGCCTTCCGCTTGCAAACGTGATCATTGAAATTCTTTCGTCGTTGACGTCCTATAAGCTAAAATACATAAATCTACTGACCTAGTTTCCTCGAAAGCTCAAAATCTGTCACTATAACATTTCAAAAACCGCACTCCCACACATATAGTTTCGAAAGTCACAACCAAAAACACTCGACACAAATTTAAAAAAAAATAAAAAACGATTATTATTTTTTTATAACTATTATTTTTTTTGAACTATTTTTTACTTACAATCTAAACAATATTATTATAATTTTTTTGTGTAAAATATATTCAAAACCAAAAACAAATTCAGAAAGTAAACTTTTTTAATGTATTAATAATTAATACGATTTATTTAAATAAATAATAGGGTAAAAAAACTAAATTTTAAATTACACAATTACACTTATAAAAACTTTATAAGTGTAATTTAATTGTTGTAATTTGCTTACAGATAAAATACACAATTTTTACCTAGCCTATGAAAAGTGGCGTGCATAGAGGGTATGAAGAATATCTCCAGTACGAGTTATAATTACTTAAGGGTAATGAAATGAAATGAAATGAAATGAAATTTATTCGCTGAATATGAGCTTACATAGGGTCTTATTATAATATAACATTCCTCCATATTCTACTATTAAGCATGCGAAATGTAAAATGCACAACAAGAACAATCATTACACATGTCTGCATAATCTTGTTGAGCAAGCATTGAAAAGTTATTTATTTATATCAATGTTATCATAATAATGTCAAAATAATATCATTTTTAATTCGAAGTCAGAAGTTCGGTAGTTCGAAGTTCGGTAGAATTTTAATAACTCTTACAATGTCTATCCTTAAGTTTTTTATAACTCGTACCGGAGATGTTCTTAATTTTATATCATCTGCATAATAATAATAAATAATAAAAATAATTTATTAAATAGTGGCTGAAATCATAGCTTAGTACTGTTTGGTTGAATCTATGATACCTAAACTGAGTAAAAACTCGTACAATAGATATCAGTGGTCTCCCCTATATAATTATTTTTGATACAAAAACATAAGACTATGACAAGTATATTTTATTTTGAGTATGGATTCCTGAGCATGCCCTGTGCATGCCCTCTATGCACGCCACCGCCTATGAATGAATCACTACTTATTTCGAGAATAGTTTCTAATAGCCTTTATACTCTTCAAGGATTATGAAGGCAGGTATAATAGTGGTGAAAGCAGACGACCTTGTGACTCGCGCGGAGGTCTGCGTTGACATTCAAAGACTGACTAGCTATGCCGGCTTGTATTACCATTCTCTGCATGAGTGTAATGAGATTCGATCATCACTGCAAAAAAAAAACCATAAAAGAACCTACTTTATAAAACAACTAAAAACCAAGAATCATATATTTTCTACATTAATTCGGTGCCAAGAAAAATTTCATGCCTAGGCCTATGCATATAGGAAGGAAATTCTGAAAACGAATCTGCAAATAAACGATTTGAATTTGAATTTAAAAAGAAAAAGGAACATTCTGACGTTTGAAAAGTGCTTCAGACTACAATCTCACCAGGTGGTAAATGATGATGTAGTCTAAGATGGTAGCGGGCTAACCTGTTAGGGAGTATGGCAGTTAATATAAGTCCATACCCATAATCAGTTTCTATGCGACATAGTTCCGAAACGCTAAATCGTTTAGCGGCACGTCTTTGTTGGAAGGGTGGTAACTAGAAGCCTACCGCAGGACCAGACCAGGGAAAATTGGCCCTGCCAGGAATCGGAATTGGAAGAAAGAAATTTTTTGTAGTGTGACATAACACATGAGCATGTTTTTTCCGAGGTTTTGCCACATTTATTAATAAGATACATATATTTAAGAATAGAATTTGATAGGGACTTCGCAATCAATAATCATTAAATAATCTTAAAAGTTGGGAATTGCAATAGTCACTGTGATGATGACTCATCATTAGAAATTAAAACATAAATCTGTCTGGTAAAGCATTTTTGCAACTATAGTATATTAGTCAGACATCGTTACAATACACAAATCCAAGCGTTTCAAATGTCTAATCCAGAACGTTGATTTGTTCTTGAACTTTTATTGGTAGTCATAATAAAATCTTTAATTCACTTACGACCAAAGCTATAAACGTTGATAGCTATGCAGCCAGAAATTACTTTATCGTAAAATATGTTGTATAAGGAAAAAACAACAAAACATCGCATTGTGAATTGCATTCCAATGAACGATATATTATTTTTTTGTTGATAACCAGACAGTAAAGCTTAAGAAATTATAAATAGAACATGTCAACTGATACATTCCTTGTTTATTTACAAGTACAATTTTATGTGGAACGGGTATTCAATCAGTGTTTCACAAGGCGTTGTTTTAGGTCCTATTCTTCTAATTATGTATATTGAGGATGTTATCTGAAATATAGTATTAAGTTACCACGGAAATGATATAAGATTAAATTCTGATACCAATTACTGTGTCACTAAAACAGTTAAAGTAATTAAAATACAATAGATATTATACAAAAATGTAATCTTTAATAAACCTACTCTTAATAATCAATATGTAGAGTTTGAAATACGGTAAAATAATATTAAAATTTCTAAGAAACCTGTTGTAATGTTAAGTCTCTTTGGAGATAATGACTGTAAGTCTTATATATAAAGTTTGTCATTCATTGTAAAATAACGTTGAAAAGATAAGTATTCAAATAACAGGTAAAGATTACGTAGATTGAAAAAAAACATGTTCCGATTTCCAATATTCGAATAACAAAAGGAGAGCCATAATTATTATGATTAGAATAACAAAAAGACAAGTAACCAACAATGCGAGTCCAGATTTCTATTACCTACTCTCTTCAGTTGAAACTCGTCATACGACACCTCACTGTCCGTTCATTAAAAACAATACGAGTTTCACTTTCATTTTAAATGTCAAACGGAAAACAATATGAGAAATGTACACCTCACCCTTCCACTAATAATAAATACACAAAAGGATTAGCTACCTTACCGCGAAAGCAATAAAGACTCAATTTGTTAAATTTAAAGGAATAATTGGTATTGTGTTGCTAACTGTTAATAACAAAGCCGTAGTGTATCCGAAAAGCAGTTACGCATTACCAAAGTGTCTTACGGCTCATTAAAATGCCTATTAGTACTCAAAGACTTGAATTATAATTAATATTACGTCGGAGAAGCCATTTAATGTCAGCGTCATTATTATCCTCAGTTTATTTAATGTCTCACTGCTGCACCAAAGCTTCCTCTTTCTTATGGGAGGGAGTGATTGATTATCCAATTCCCTCATCATTTAGGTAATTTGGTTTACGTATCCATACCTTTGCACTTCCAGTATGTAAATATCAATCCAAGCAGTGTTTATAGCGCAAGGGCTCTGAGGTCTTAAAAGTGGTCGGTTCCGGACTCGATCCCTGGTACAGCAATTTCAGATAGTCTGGTCTGGTGGCTTCAGCTGTGGCTAGTTCCCACCTTACAGACAAAAACATGTGGCCAAGCGGTTACGCGTTTGAGTAAGATGCCGCTTAGTAGCCGATAAGGAATAGGTAATATAACTGTCAAACCTTTAACAGGTAAGCCCGCTATCATCTCAGACTACCTCATAAACTACACTAGGTAAGATGATAAACAAGGGCTAATTTGAAGAAATAAAAATAAAATTTTAAAAAGAGTTGTACCTTGACGTTCTTAAAATAAAGATTAGAATTCTGAAACAATAGAGACAATAATATTAAAATAATACTGCTCCAAGGGATGATATATAAAGGGCCCAGACTGGTTACGCTGTTTATGTGGGAACACGATCAGTAAATAAATATACCACGACAAAACACTCATCGCCGTCTAGCCCCAAAGTAAGCGTAGCTTTTGTTATGGGTACTTAGATGGCTGATGATAATTTTTATTAATAATTTTATATATCCATACCCAATATATGGGCCTCATGAGAAGGTTCAGAATTACTCGGCAGGCGTTGGAGAAAGCTATGCTCGGAGTATCTCTACGTAATCAAATGAGGAGATCCGTAAAAGAACCAGTGTTAACGACTTAGCATAAAGAGTAGAGAACCTGAAGTGGCAATGGGCACATAGCTCAGAGAATGGATGGACGTAGGGGACCCAAGGTACTGGAATGGCAGCCCCGCACTGGTAAGCGCAGCGCGTTTGTCGACCCCCACCGAGGTGGACAGACGACATCAAGCGCATCGCAGGGAGCCGGTGGACGCAAGCGGAATAGCTATTTCCAGCAGTAGACGTCTATCGGTTGATATGATTATGATGACAGACATTTTCCAACTATAGGAATCCAACCTACAGGAGTCAGAAAGCGGGGTCGCTGCCACTGCGCCAATCGACCGTCCAAAACAAGTACGATGAAAGCACACAAGTTGTCACAGTACTTGTGTACAGCAATGGACACCAAAGACATTGAAGTATTCTCACGCATCGCAAGATATCCGTGCACTCTTTTAAATCGGATCTGGTATCAATCCTAACAAATTACTTCTAAGAATTTCTGTGACGTAACTAACTAGAAAGGCATACATTTTCTTAAATAATATCCTAGTGCGGTAGTGCCTCAGTAATTTATGTTTATAAATTTGAATTGAATTTGAATTAAATTTTTGATAAAGGTAGATAAAGATAGAAAAATATCATAAAAATATGTAGAGAGGTACGTAATATTCCATCTACATTTAAGTTTTTACCTATTCTGATACCGGGTGATAAATTATTGGATAAGTACACTCATATTTTGTTAAATAGTAAATATTAATGTTGAAAGAAGCACTTTTTGATTTTCATGCCGGCTTCTTCTGGGTACGAACTGCCTTCTCAAACGGCGGTAGAGCCAGTACAAACAAACATAATACATTTTCAAAAGTGCTTATTTATATATATAAAAAGTAAAAAAGGTTAGGAAATATGAAATCAACTGTCAAACCTTTTTTAGAAAAACTAAAATATTGAATGTAGCTAACTTCATAGTGTCAGTTTTTAGTGACTGTGTGCGAGCGCATCGTAAGAATTTACTCTCACCTTTTTTCGTTAAAGCGCCAAAAGAAGTAAAACTTCAATAAGGCTTATTTCTGCTGTGTTCCGGTCTGAAAGGCGTGGTTGCCGGTGTAATTACAGTCACTTGAGGCTTAACAATTACGCCTCAAATTGAGTGACACAGGGCGGCTTCTTGCAGGACGTGATCCTTGCATGCCCTTTGTTTATAGGCCATGATTTTTTACTTACCATCAGGTGGGCCATAGGCTTGGTCAGTCAATTATTACTAGAAAAAAATGAATTAACTTAGATTTTTTATTTTATTTTATTGAAAACTCTCCAACTCAATGAGATATTTAAGAATCTAGGCTACCTAATGATAAATCGTGGGTTGCGACGAGAAAGTAATGTGAACTCTAAGTTTAATTAGCATAGGTACGTAACTATTATAATAGTTTAAATTTGCATTAAGAGGTGATTTTAAATATGATTTTATCTAAATCTATACGTATACATAACTTCCTCTTTCATAGCTGTATGGCAATGATGAGTATTCTGAAATGAGGATCAAACAACATGTGTATTATGAAAGAATTATTAAATCTATGAAGTTCTTTAGCCACAGCGAAAAAAGATATGTTTTTCTGGACCATAATATTAGTGACTACATTTTTATTCTCTGTAGACGTCAGAAACTATTATTAACGTTTTTTAATTGTTAAATTTCTACACAAATAGTATCATTACTATGTAAGCATGAACAATCTACTAAATTTTACATTTTATATATTTATATATAAATGTGTGTTTTTTTCTTCTCTATAATTAATAGCTTATGTCAATATATATTTAATGTTTTTATTTTTATTTCATATATATATTTTTTTGAATTTGTGTAAATTTGTTTATGTATTCGTATGTAGTTATTTGAATGTAGGTTTATAATAATTTTACACCACCTATTTGCCTGGCAGAGATCGCTTCTAAGCGATAAGGTCGGTTTTTGTATTCCACTCCAGTCTTTATGTTTCTCTCTATTCGTCTCTTATATTCCTAACTGTGTAGTGGTGTACAAATAAAGAGTTTAAAGAAATAAATATATTGTATTGTACTATATTGTATGAACAAGGTCATGGGTTCGTTTCCCACAGCTGCAAAATGTGTCTGTGATGAAAATGAATGTAGTTCAGTGTCTGTCTATTTTATAAGTTATGTATATTATTCATAAAATTATTAATCAGTCATTTTAGTACCCAAAACACAAGCTACGCTCACTGTGGGGTTAGATGGCGATGTGTGTATGGTCGCAGTACCTATATTTATTTATTAATTTACAATCACTACATATAATAGTATTCCTAAGGGGCAGAAACCTTGACTATTAATTTTGCAAGCACATTGTTTTTAGTAGCCAGCATTTTTTTACGTTTCAATTCGTTTTCCGTTTTTTTTTACGAACCCATTCGTCCATCTGTCACAATATTAAAATATTAAGATTGTTAACGCCAATGACAGCCGATTAAGCTGATAGTGTGGACTTACTATGTTTGTTAATATAGATACTGTACTATAGATAGTGTGTAAATGCCTAATTCTATAATTTTATATTGTTAACTAGATGTACCCTGCCACACTTCGCTGTGGCACATTGTGATTGAATGGATGAAATGAGAAACCAAATTAAGAAAACATTTCATATAAGTTTAATTTTGCAATACTTCTTCCACTGTCTGCTATGTGACTGATGCAAAAAAAGGATAAAAACAATGCTTGATGCATATTATATATCATGCTAAAATTTCAGCTCGATCGGTGCAGTACTTTTTGAGTTCTAGAAGCGTACACAAACCAACATAACATTTTTATATATATAAATGATCGAGAGTTTAAATACCAACATTTGAATTAAATTCGTTTACTCCGCTGCAAGATTTGGTCGTCTATTCTTCTTCCTAGTACCTGTTATTTTTGAGGACCTGCCGATTGGGTTCTCGTGTGCTGGTTGAAATAACCAACAAAGATAATTGGAAGCGATTGGAATGAAGACAGATAGAAAATAATAACATTACAAAAAAGAGTCCATACTTGAAAATAAGTTGTAATATTGTTGTGTGTTTGTTATTATATTAATTCAGCTATAACTGGTACGTGAGCAGTGATAGCGTAATGGTACGACTTCGGCCTTACTCTCAGTGGGACTATGTTCGATACCACACACTGAGAGCTGTCAAAGGCGTTTGAATCCAACCAATACGCGGTCAGCGTGGTTGACGGTGTGAGGCCTAAACCATTCTCATTCTGAGAAGGGTTTAGGCCTATATCTGCACTGTAGTGGGCAGGTAATTTTTTTTTTTTTTTTTAATGTTTATAGACGAGCGCTTGACTGCAATCACACCTGATGGTAAGCGATGATGCAGCCTAAGGTGGAGCGCGCTTGCCTAGAAGATGCCTATCCACTCATATTGTAGAAACTGGGGAAAATGGAAGCTGGAAGAGCATTCCAGATCCTAGCGGTGCGGATCAGAAACGAAGATGCGAATCCGCGGTATATCGACCAAGTAGGGATGCAGATAATTACGGTGCCTCGCGGTTCTATGGTAAAAAGGCGAGAGGGGAACTAGATCAAATAGTTCTTGAGCCCACTCTCCGAAATATATCCTATTACCGAAAGGCAGGCAACCTTGCGACGAGTTTCCAAACTCTTAAGTTTTTAATGAAGTAATGACGTACCAACAATGAAATATTAAACATTGCATTGAAGTATTTACCAGTAAAACTTCAAAATCGAAGTATTAGGTACCTACACTATGAAATATAATGAAAGTCACGTAACCGCCAGATGGTAGGCAGGTATAAGGAACAATGTAATCCATTTCTAAATCGATCGCGCAACAAATCGCTCTCAGTTTTGCTTCTATTGCTTAACGCGTACTGTTGAATGTTGATGTAATTAGATTACATGCATTTCAACTGAAGCGATAAGTGTGAGACTACCTCTAGTAAGCTGTACGTTTTGTAAGCTGTATTGTCGAACTATTTGTTTGATAACGACCAAAGACTAAGAATTTAGTTGTGCTCTAAGTTGCCACATTTACACGTATAGTAATAGCCTCGTGGCAAGGACTGCGGCAACTTTGGAAAGTTTTTCATTCATTTATTTTCCGTCCAGCACGGCTAGCATGAGCAGAAGACAATTATAAAAATTTAGCTTCTCCCACAGCTTTATCAACTTTCAGATCTCTGGCGCACAAGTGGAAATAATATCCAAATAATATGTGTGTAATAATAAACAGGGGTAAACTTCTCCCATTCCATGTTCCCGTTTTTTGGCAGGTGAAACTAGTACGTTAATTAGTCAGATATATAAACTTGACAGCATATATCATCATCATCATGTCAACCAATCGAAGTCCACTGCTGGACATAGGTCTTTTGTAGGGAGTTTCACAATACACGGTCCTGGGCCGCTTGCCTCCAGCGGCTGCCAACGACTCGCCTGATGTCATTCGTCCACCACGTTGGGGGCCGACCCACGCTGCGTTTACCGGTGCGGGGTCGCCACTCCAGCACCTTAAGACCCCAACGAACGATGGGTTCTCCGAGCTATGTCCCTGCCCTGCCCATTGCCACTTCAGCTTCGCGACTCGCTGAGCTATGTCTGTAACTCTAGTTCTTCTACGGATCTCCTCATTTCTGACTTGATCACGTAGATACATATATAATCGTGGGTTATAATTTTTATCTCCTACCCGTGGTAGCCCTGCAGAGGCTAACGTTCCAAAACGTATATTATCTCAGGTGAAGTATTATTTTAAAATAAGTATGATATGGTCACAGAAATCGGATGACATACATACCTACTTCAGTTCATCGATTAGTTGCAAATTAAAAAAAAATTAGAGATATATATATGAGATTTTTTCATATGGAGATCACGTCATTCTTTGAAAACTTTGCTGTACTCCGCGAAAAGCAGTAGAATCTGTAAGGTGTATTCTATAATTTCTTCTTTACAATTAATAATTCTAACAATTATTTATTGTAAAGTTACCATCTCTGGAGGATGGTCCGGTTTCGGAGCGAAACTTGCGTAGAGGGTATATTGCCAAAGATCTGTTTGGTGTGGAGTATAAGAATTGAAGGATTAAGGATTGAGTATAAGGATTATAAATTTCACCATACAGATTCTACGGAGCAATAATTATAGCAAATTAAGCTTAATTTTCATAGTATATCATGGAATTCCGCAAAGTAACGCCTGCTTCTATACAATAATCATTCTTTGAAACTCCGCTTAAACAAACAAACACAAGAGAGTATTCTATATGTTTATAATTTCCTTACTTATGTTACAATATTGGTTAGAATATAATATCCGAAGCTTACGTAGATTCGGTATTTATCTGTAGTTTGCTTTTTAAAGACGGGTGTGGAAACTGCGGAAAAATTTCTTAAATTCGCAATAATTGGAAATGATTCACAGAAAATGCGCAACTAGCGGTAGCCTTATCTTTATAAAATTTAAAGACACTAGTTCTTTTAAATTTGATTTGTTTGTAAATTTCTATTAATTCATACTCTTTATTTGCACAGTATTAGACGCAAACATATTATTTATGTTAGGTTTTAATCTACATGTAGGATCGGGCGGATTTTAACTTGATCTGTCCGACATCGTGTGGGCAATTTTCAGGTATCGTGCTATAAGAACACTTTTAAATTTGACTCGCTTTGTTCGAACACTGAATTTAACTTCTTACACTGAATTTAACTAATATCGTAATAGCAAACTTTAAAAATAATAACCACTTAGAGAAACGTAGGTCGAAGTATACTGTCGAAGCGCGCCAAAACTGTTGATGCGTGCTAGCCGCTAGCTGGCGCGTTTGCGTTTCGTTTTAGTGTCCGTACTCATTTCCGGCTGCGACATACATATCTTATGGAGATGTGGCGTTTGTCTGTAGCTTTCTTTCTAAAGACTGGCGTAGAAATATGGCTGAAACATTTCTTAATTGCGCAGGGAATAGGATTATGAAAAATTAAGCTTAATTTGAGAATGAAGAAATGAGAATCTGTATGGTGTAATTTATAATTTCTTCAATCCTTATACTCCACACCAAACTGATCTACATACCATAAAGGGTCTCCTGCTTTTCGCGGAGTAGGTATAGCAAATTAAGTTTAATTTTCGTGATATATCATGGATTTCCGCAAAGTAACGCTTGCTTCCATCCAATATTAGGAAATAGGAATTGATACGCGGATAAAAGATGCGCAACTAGTGTGTTTTAAGATTCAACAAGAAGGTAAGTAGGCAGTATTTCAATACGTACGTATCAAGTAATTACCAACGCGTAAGATTAGTACGCGACAGCAGCATGTTTACAAATGGGTAGCCCGCTTCTCAGCATTGTTCGCATTGCTAGGAATTAAGATGCGTAATAGAATCTAGATTTTGATGTTAAGAGCCATACAAGCTGTAACTAGGGCCCTGATATTATATTAACTAAACTCTAAAGATACACTAACTTTGTACATTGGGTAAATAATTAAACTTTCAATAACTAATTTGATAAGTGCCAGATCTATTTTATGGTTTTAGTTGTTATTGATATTCTTGTCATATAATTTTTCATTTCAGCAATGATGTCACCGATGACGTCATGTCAGCGCTAAGCCTGAAGATATTTCATCAAATTAATTATTTTAACGAATATGCAAATAATTCAATTATAGTTATAAATTAAATTAATTAATATTATCAAGAATTAAATAAAATTACGAATTCTGAAGCGGTGATAGCGCCTTCCTTTTCGGGGGGCCGAGTTCGAATCCCAGCACGCACCTCTAACTTTTCTAAGTTATGTGCGTTTTAAGTAATTAAAAAATTAATTGGTGAATGAAAACATCTTTAGGAAACCTGCATGCCTGAGAGTTCTACATAATGTTCTCAAGGGCTGGTGGACTCCACACGAGTCCACCAATCCGCACTAGGCCAGCGTGGTGGACTACAGCCTTAACTCCTCTCTCATTCATAATCACCCGGTGAGATTGCAGACAGGAAATAAAAAAAATGCGAAGCAATCTTTGAGGAATTGAAAAAATAATACATGAGGCTATGAAGCGATAAGGCCGCCAAATTGTATACGTTGTTTTGTTATACTTTTCTTTTTTTAATGAATGAATGAATGAATGAATGAATGAATACACTTTTATTGTACACCACAGAGAAAATTTACAGAGATACAAATACAACAGCACAATAAGGTAGAACGTACAATTTGGCGGCCTTATCGCTAAATAGCGATCTCTTCCAGGCAACCAAAGGCATACAAGAAAATGTTATAAGAAATAAGTAGGTGGTACAACAAACAAAATTAAATATTAGGACTTAAAACTAAATTAACATAAAAAAATAAATAATAAAAAAAAAAAAACATAAAACATAGTATTATTTTTTAAGTACTTTTTGTGGTGTGAAATAGAAGTATATCCATTCATTCATACATGTACATTGTACATATATAAATGAATAAATATAATAATGCGAGGGCCGATTGGGGCAGTTTGCAGCGACCCTGCTTTCTGAGTCCGAGGCCGTGAGTTCGATTCCCACTACTGGAGAATATTTTTGTGATGAGCATGAATGTTTTTCAGTGTCTGGGTACTTATATGTATATTCTAAGTATTTATGTATATTATTTATAAAAAATATTCATCAGTCATCTTAGTACCCATAACACAAGTTACGCTTAAATTAGGGCTAGATGGCGATGTGTGTATTGTCGTAGTATATATAAAAAAAAATACACATATCGCAATCTAGACAAGCTTCGCTTAATTTGGGGCTGTTTACATGGCTGATAAATTTTTATGAATAAATATACATAAATACTTATTATGTACTTTTAAACGCCCATGGAAAACATTCATGTTCATCACACAAATATTTTGCTGTATATAGCTAGTAAGGAGTGGATGACACGAGCTTCACGCTTTTTCTTCACCCAAATAGTACTTACATACTTATAAACATTATAATTAATATAACTCATGGAAAGCGTTCGGTGACGATGACGCGAGTTCTATGATTTTTGTTTAATCAAAAAGTGCCGAACGCTTCTAATAAAGTTTTCACCTCAAAAACTTCAGTAGTTTTTCCTACATCTAATGAATTTTGAAATTAGAATCTAACATAGCAGGTACAAGACAGGCATAGTGATTCCTCACATAAATACCATAGCGTGCAGAACTGGATCCGTTACGCAATGCTGCCACGGTTGTACGGGCGGTGGACGGCGAGGCAAGTTTTTACGCTTCAATCATGGGTTTATGAGTAAACGTGACATTACTGTGGCTAAAGCTGCTCGCAGACTGTCTTGCGTAACATAAGCGCTGCCGCACACTGCGATGGCGGCAGTGACTAGTTAATGCCACAAGTTGGCTTTGCACCGTTGCGTTGTAGAGAAAATGCCTCCGGTATTGCAGAAAAAGTACGCACCCTTTGCTGCAATACCGGAGAGCGTATTTTCGGGGATATATCGAGCCCTTACCGCCGACGTAGCGTAATCCACAAAAAACCTAATATCTCGATACTGCATGTGAAATCGGTGCGTAATTAGGTATATTTATCGTATCGCACATATTAATTAAGTTAAGTTAAATCACATCATTAAAATGAATATTGCAAATTTCTTATTTAGGATTTAAGAGGATAGTTAGGAATCGATAAAGCCAGTTAAGGTACAATGCTTTATCCGCCTTCATATTATAAATAATCCATGCCTGTGAAGACTAAGACTAGAAGCGGTAGTGGGTACGGCTTCGACTTCACTTTCGGGGGGGCTGAGTTCGAATCCCAGCATGCACTTTATGTGCGTTCTAAGTAATTAAAATATATTAAACGCCACAAACCTTCGAGAATATAATGGAGAACTCTCAGGTATGCAGGTTTCCTCACGATGTTTTCCCTAACCGTTGAAGCAGTGGCGTGCACTTCATACATGCACAAAAGCACTGCCTACCCTCAAATTTTTATATAACTCGTATAAGAGGAGGATTTTTGCCGTTTTATGCAATTTTCCTGCTGTATCCATACCCTGGTTAAAAAACCAGTGCACGCCACTGCGTTGAGCAAGTGAAGTTTTAATTGCTTAAAACGCACATTAACTCAAAAAAGTCAATGGGTTTCGTACTCGACCCCCTAAAAGTAAAGGCGGAAGTCCGACCAAAATAATGATAGGTGTATAGTAATAGCTTAAATAAATTAAATGTTAAATAAATAGTTAAAATGTGTTTTGCTTTTTTTTAAGGTATCTGTATCTCACAACTAGTAGGTAGGTAATTTATTTAAAACAGAATTACTCAATCAGACGCTACGTAGATTACAGTTAAGTCATTTAAGTAGATAATAATGACAATTTAAGTACAAACTACTTACCTATTACTTAATGAGCTTCGCCTATAAGCCTAGTGGTCAAGACTCGGCCACCCCTTCGGGGTACCCGGTTAGCATCTCTAACTTTCGGAGTTATATTGTTTCTCTAAGGGTTTTAGGGTCAAGGAAAACGTCGTAAGAATCTGTATACCTGAAATTCTTCATAAAATTATCAAAGTACCAACTCATAATTACAAGTTTCATAATTTGTGACGAAGTTTATTCATCATAATCATCACCTCAACCGATTGAAGTCCAGTGCTGGACATAGGTCTTTTGCGGGAGTTCCAAAATCCACGGTCCGCTTGTTTCCAGCGGCTCCCAGCGACTCGTTCGATGTCGTCTGTCACCCCAACGAGGTGGTCGTTGGGGGCCGACCAACGTTTCACATGAACGCACATTACTTAGAAAAATTTGAGGCGCGTGCCGGGATTCGAACTCGGCCCCCGGAAGTGAAGTGGAGCTTTCAGTCGCGTCATAAATTGACTATTTCTAGCTAAAAAGAAGCTAAAAATATCTTTAATGGGGTACCGTACATTTGGATGGCAGGTGCACTGGCAGGCAGTGCTTTTCTTTATGGGTAATTTAGAAACCCTCGACTTCTGATATAGAATAATGTAAACACGTTGAAAAAAAGTAACTCATAATTTTGTTGCAGCGGCCATCTTGGTTTTCAAATATATCATAGTGTTGTATTGTGTGTATTGTATTCTACTACTCAAGTCCTTTTCATTTGACACCAATATTGAGGAGTTGTGCCTGGTATACTCATAGCCAGGACTCCCGACTTAAAAGTGAATTCACTTTTAAAACCAAAAAAATAAAACAAAATGAAAATCGGTTTACCCGTTCGGAAACTACTACGCCACAGACAGACACACCGACACGTCAAACTTATAACACTCCGTCGTTTTTGCGTCGGAGTTTAAAAAAAAAACATAATTTGTCAGTGCTATACTTTACCACAGCTTTAGACAGTCGCAGTAACATTGCTACTATGTAATTAGAGCAATTGCTAATGGTAGGCATAGATTCGCGATTCTGAACTAGAGTGACCGTGGTTTTGTAGGTCATTAGTGGGACAGTCCTGTTTATACTATGAACAAAAACGTGTTCTACCGGTTACTTTATTTGTATGGTGATGATTGATAAAAGCAAATGGCTGATTTGATGTTGAGTAGAAAAACAACGCATATAAACAAAGCAACACTACTCAGGGCAGAAAACAAAAAGTGTGTGCGTGAAACCTTTACACGCGATTGAAGTAAATCTTTTATTATTATTTATTGATGAAAGAGTAAAATGCTCCTGGGACTCCGCTATTTCATTTAATATTCACTATGTCATTTTATATTCTATTTAAAATTCAATAATATCACTTTCATATTTTATAAATATTTTCATTTCTAAATAGAATAATTGAGAGTAGAAAATTGAAGGTTAGATCAGCACATGTCAATATAACCTTTTCATTGAATATTATAGAATGTAGCAATCGTCAGAAATTTATTAATAATTTATTTATTACTTTTGTAATTAATCATATTTAGATATTTAGATTTTCGAAAAAAAATTGCAATTTAATTTTTTTTTAAACTGTTGAATTTTTATTTACTTCGATCCGTTTTAAAATATTGGAAATAAATAATCTTTAATAATTTATTATGATATTTGCCACTAGCTCGCGTATAAGTCAAGAAGCGTGGAGTATATGACATATACTTACGACCAATCCAAATTATTATTTTTAAATAGCGGAAACTGCACAGTAGCCTGATGTAAGCGTTATTTTCGTCAGAAAAAAATCTGAGTTACTCCCTAGGCACGCCTAAAGAAGTTTTAGTTCAAAAACGTGTTCTAACGGTTACTTACGGGTATGGTGATAATAATTGATGGAAGCAATGGCCGATTTGATGTTGAGTGAAAATCATCGCATATAAACAAAGCAACACTTCTGAGGGCAGAAAAAATACACGTAATACAAAAACGTAGTGCTGCTTTGTTATTAACAACATTAGGGGAAGGTTTAAAGTCTCAAGTGCATGTAATAAAACATGCAACCACGCCCTTTAGACCGGAACGCAGCTATGTTGCTTTGCAGCAGAAATAACCTAATCAAATTTTGAATTTTATCAACCTCCCTAATGCAACGGTGAGCGATGAGAACGATTCCCAGCGAGGCCACTGTGGGAATCAATAATTTCTAAATTTTCTCTGGTCTTGTCTGGTGGGAGGATTTGGTCGTGGCTAGTTACCACCCTATCGACAAAGACGTGCCGCTTAGCGATTTAGTTTTCCGGTGCGACGTCGGGTAGATACCGATTAGGGGTATGACTACCATACTCCCTAACAGGTTAGCCCCCTTTAGTGGAATAAACTATTAAAAAATCGTGGCGGTTGTACTTCCCCGGACTAGCTCTGTCACAAAAAGCTCTATTACTGTTAGGCTGTGAAACAGTTAAACCTTAATTCCTTAACTGTGACACCGTTAACATTTTCGCATTGTATTGTTATACTCT